>NC_053390.1:355231644-355461991 GCF_905171765.1 Bufo bufo
GTCCTTAAAGTGAAAAATGACGGGTCCTTAAGGGGTTAATCTTATTGTTCTGAACCCTCCATATCAGTGCTGCCCTGCACCAAGGCTTTGTTTACATGAATGACACAGGTGTAACCAATCACTGGCTGCAGGGTCATGTGTGGAATATTGGACATCATCACAGCAGTAGAGTTGAGCGAACACCTGGATGTTCGGGTTCGAGAAGTTTTACCGAACTTCCCGGAAACTTCGTCCCGAACCCGAACCCCATTGAAGTCAATGGGGACCCGAACTTTTCGGCACTAAAAAGGCTGTAAAACAGCCCAGGAAAGAGCTAGAGGGATGCAAAAGGCAGCAACATGTAGGTAAATCCCCTGCAAACAAATGTGGATAGGGAAATGAATAAAAATAAAAATAAAAAAAATAAAAATTAACCAATATCAATTGGACAGAGGTCCCATAGCAGAGAATCTGGCTTCACGTCAGCAGAGAATCAGTCTCTTCATGCCATAGCAGAGAATCTGGCTTCATGTCAGCAGAGAATCAGTCTTCATGTCATAGCAGAGAATCAGGCTTCACGTCACCCACCACTGGAACAGGCCACTGTCACATATTTAGGCCCCGGCACCCAGACAGAGGAGAGAGGTCCCGTAACAGAGAATCTGGCTTCATGTCAGCAGAGAATCAGTCTTCATGTCATAGCAGAGAATCAGGCTTCACGTCACCCACCACTGGAACAGGCCACTGTCACATATTTAGGCCCAGGCACCCAGGCAGAGGAGAGAGGTCCCGTAACAGAGAATCTGGCTTCATGTCAGCAGAGAATCAGTCTTCATGTCATAGCAGAGAATCAGGCTTCATGTCACCCACCACTGGAACAGGCCACTGTCACATATTTAGGCCCAGGCACCCAGGCAGAGGAGAGAGGTCCCGTAACAGAGAATCTGGCTTCATGTCAGCAGAGAATCAGTCTTCATGTCATAGCAGAGAATCAGGCTTCACGTCACCCACCACTGGAACAGGCCACTGTCACATATTTAGGCCCCGGCACACAGACAGAGGAGAGAGGTCCCGTAACAGAGAATCTGGCTTCATGTCAGCACAGATTCAGTTTTCATGTCATAGCAGAGAATCAGGCTTCACGTCACCCACCACTGGAACAGGCCACTGTCACATATTTAGGCCCCGGCAACCAGGCAGAGAAGAGAGGTCCCGTAACAGAGAATCTGGCTTCATGTCAGCACAGAATCAGTCTTCATGTCATAGCAGAGAATCAGGCTTCACGTCACCCACCACTGGAACAGGCCACTGTCACATATTTAGGCCCAGGCACCCAGGCAGAGGAGAGAGGTCCCGTAACAGAGAATCTGGCTTCATGTCAGCAGAGAATAAGTCTTCATGTCATAGCAGAGAATCAGGCTCCACGTCACCCACCACTGGAACAGGCCACTGTCACATATTTAGGCCCCGGCACCCAGGCAGAGGAGAGAGGTCCCGTAACAGAGAATCTGGCTTCATGTCAGCAGAGAATCAGTCTTCATGTCATAGCAGAGAATCAGGCTTCACGTCACCCACCACTGGAAAAGGCCACTGTCACATATTTAGGCCCAGGCACCCAGGCAGAGGAGAGAGGTCCCGTAACAGAGAATCTGGCTTCATGTCAGCACAGAATCAGTCTTCATGTTATAGCAGAGAATCAGGTTTCACGTCACCCACCACTGGAACAGGCCACTGTCACATATTTAGGCCCCGGCACCCAGACAGAGGAAAGAGGTCCCGTAACAGAGAATCTGGCTTCATGTCAGCAGAGAATCAGTCTTCATGTCATAGCAAAGAATCAGGCTTCACATCACCCACCACTGGAACAGGCCACTGTCACATATTTAGGCCCCGGCACCCAGACAGAGGAGAGAGGTCCTGTAACAGAGAATCTGGCTTCATGTCAGCAGAGAATCAGTCTTCATGTCATAGCAGAGAATCAGGTTTCACGTCACCCACCACTGGAACAGGCCACTGTCACATATTTAGGCCCAGGCACCCAGACAGAGGAGAGAGGTCCCGTAACAGAGAATCTGGCTTCATGTCAGCAGAGAATCAGTCTTCATGTCATAGCAGAGAATCAGGCTTCACGTCACCCACCACTGGAACAGGCCACTGTCACATATTTAGGCCCCGGCACCCAGACAGAGGAGAGAGGTCCCGTAACAGAGAATCTGGCTTCATGTCAGCAGAGAATCAGTCTTCATGTCATAGCAGAGAATCAGGCTTCACGTCACCCACCCCTGGAACAGGCCACTGTCACATATTTAGGCCCCGGCACCCAGACAGAGGAGAGAGGTCCCGTAACAGAGAATCTGGCTTCATGTCAGCAGAGAATCAGTCTTCATGTCATAGCAGAGAATCAGGCTTCACGTCACCCACCACTGGAACAGGCCACTGTCACATATTTAGGCCCAGGCACCCAGGCAGAGGAGAGAGGTCCCGTAACAGAGAATCTGGCTTCATGTCAGCACAGAATCAGTCTTCATGTTATAGCAGAGATTCAGGCTTCACGTCACCCACCACTGGAACAGGCCACTGTCACATATTTAGGCCCCGGCACCCAGACAGAGGAGAGGTTCATTCAACTTTGGGTTGCCCCGCAATATAATGGCAAAATGAAAATAAAAATAGGATTGAATGAGGAAGTGCCCTGGAGTACAATAATATATTGTTAAGGGGAGGTAGTTAATGTCTAATCTGCACAAGGGATGGACAGGTCCTGTGGGATCCATGCCTGGTTCATTTTTATGAACGTCAGCTTGTCCACATTGGCTGTAGACAGGCAGCTGCGTTTGTCTGTAATGACGCCCCCTGCCGTGCTGAATACACGTTCAGACAAAACGCTGGCCGCCGGGCAGGCCAGCACCTCCAAGGCATAAAAGGCTAGCTCTGGCCACGTGGACAATTTGGAGACCCAGAAGTTGAATGGGGCCGAACCATCAGTCAGTACGTGGAGGGGTGTGCACAGGTACTGTTCCCCCATGTTATTGAAATGTTGCCTCCTGCTAACACGTTCCGTATCAGGTGGTGGTGCAGTTAGCTGTGGCGTGGTGACAAAACTTTTCCACATCTCTGCCATGCTAACCCTGCCCTCAGAGGAGCTGGCCGTGACACAGCTGCGTTGGCGACCTCTTGCTCCTCCTCTGCCTTCGCCTTGGGCTTCCACTGGTTCCCCTGTGACATTTGGGAATGCTCTCAGTAGCGCGTCTACCAACGTGCGCTTGTACTCGCGCATCTTCCTATCACGCTCCAGTGTAGGAAGTAAGGTGGGCACATTTTCTTTGTACCGGGGATCCAGCAGGGTGGCAACCCAGTAGTCCGCACACGTTAAAATGTGGGCAACTCTGCTGTCGTTGCGCAGGCACTGCAGCATGTAGTCGCTCATGTGTGCCAGGCTGCCCAGAGGTAAGGACAAGCTGTCCTCTGTGGGAGGCGTATCGTCATCGTCCTGTGTTTCCCCCCAGCCACGCACCAGTGATGGGCCCGAGCTGCTTTGGGTGCCACCCCGCTGTGAACATGCTTCATTCTCATCCTCCTCCACCTCCTCCTCATCCTCGTCCTCCTCGTCCTCCAGTAGTGGGCCCTGTCTGGCCACATTTGTACCTGGCCTCTGCTGTTGCAAAAAACCTCCCTCTGAGTCACTTCGAAGAGACTGGCCTGAAAGTGCTAAAAATGACCCCTCTTCCTCCTCTTCCTCCTGGGCCACCTCCTCTTCCTTCATCGCCCTAAGTGTTTTCTCAAGGAGACATAGAAGTGGTATTGTAACGCTGATAACGGCGTCATCGCCACTGGCCATGTTGGTGGAGTACTCGAAACAGCGCAACAGGGCACACAGGTCTCGCATGGAGGCCCAGTCATTGGTGGTGAAGTGGTGCTGTTCCGCAGTACGACTGACCCGTGCGTGCTGCAGCTGAAACTCCACTATGGCTTGCTGCTGCTCGCACAGTCTGTCCAGCATGTGTAAGGTGGAGTTCCACCTGGTGGGCACGTCGCATATGAGGCGGTGAGCGGGAAGGCCGAAGTTACGCTGTAGCGCAGACAGGCGAGCAGCGGCAGGGTTTGAACGCCGGAAGCGCGAACAGACGGCCCGCACTTTATGCAGCAGCTCTGACATGTTGGGGTAGTTGTGAATGAACTTCTGCACCACCAAATTCAGCACATGCGCCAGGCAAGGGATGTGCGTCAAACCGGCTAGTCCCAGAGCTGCAACGAGATTTCGCCCATTATCGCACACCACCAGGCCAGGCTTGAGGCTCACCGGCAGCAACCACTCGTCGGTCTGTTGTTCTATACCCCGCCACAACTCCTGTGCGGTGTGGGGCCTGTCCCCCAAACATATGAGTTTCAGAACGGCCTGCTGACGTTTACCCCGGGCTGTGCTGAAGTTGGTAGTGAAGGTGTGTGGCTGACTGGATGAGCAGGTGGAAGAAGAGGAGGAGGAAGCTGAGTAGGAGGAGGAGGAGACAGGAGGCAAAGAATGTTGCCCTGCGATCCTTGGCGGCGGAAGGACGTGCGCCAAACAGCTCTCCGCCTGGGGCCCAGCCGCCACTACATTTACCCAGTGTGCAGTTAGGGAGATATAGCGTCCCTGGCCGTGCTTACTGGTCCACGTATCTGTGGTTAGGTGGACCTTGCCACAGATGGCGTTGCGCAGTGCACACTTGATTTTATCGGATACTTGGTTGTGCAGGGAAGGCACGGCTCTCTTGGAGAAGTAGTGCCGGCTGGGAACAACATACTGTGGGACAGCAAGCGACATGAGCTGTTTGAAGCTTTCTGTCTCCACCAGCCTAAATGACAGCATTTCATAGGCCAGTAGTTTAGAAATGCTGGCATTCAGGGCCAGGGATCGAGGGTGGCTAGGTGGGAATTTACGCTTTCTCTCAAATGTTTGTGAGATGGAGAGCTGAACGCTGCCGTGTGACATGGTTGAGATGCTTGGTGACGCAGGTGGTGGTGTTGGTGGTACATCCCATGTTTGCTGGGCGGCAAGTGCCAATGTCCCTCCAGAGGCGCAGGAAGAGGCCGAGGCGGCGGCAGCAGCAGAAAAGGCCGAGGCGGCAGCAGCAGAAGAGGTAGCAGGGGGAGCCTGAGTGACTTCCTTGTTTTTAAGGTGTTTACTCCACTGCAGTTCATGCTTTGCATGCAGGTGCCTGGTCATGCAGGTTGTGCTAAGGTTCAGAACGTTAATGCCTCGCTTCAGGCTCTGATGGCACAGCGTCTTGTCGTCAGCACATTGTTTGAAGAAGTGCCATGCCAGGGAACTCCTTGAAGCTGCCTTTGGGGTGCTCGGTCCCAGATGGCGGCGGTCAGTAGCAGGCGGAGTCTCTTGGCGGCGGGTGTTCTGATTTTGCCCACTGCTCCCTCTTTGTCTTTTGCTACGCTGTTGGCTCGGTCTCACCACTGCCTCTTCCTCCGAACTGTGAAAGTCAGTGGCACGACCTTCATTCCATGTGGGGTCTAGGACCTCATCGCCCCCTGTATCGTCTTCCACCCAGTCTTGATCCCTGACCTCCTGTTCAGTCTGCACACTGCAGAAAGACGCAGCAGTTGGCACCTGTGTTTCGTCATCATCAGAGACGTGCTGAGGTGGTATTCCCATGTCCTCATCATCAGGAAACATAAGTGGTTGTGCGTTAGTGCATTCTATCTCTTCCACCCCTGGGGAAGGGCAAGGTGGATGCCCTTGGGAAACCCTGGCAGCAGAGTCTTCAAACAGCATAAGAGACTGCTGCATAACTTGAGGCTCAGACAGTTTCACTGATATGCATGGGGGTGATGTGACAGACTGATGTGCTTGGTTTTCATGCGCCATCTGTGCGCTTTCTGCAGAAGACTGGGTGGGAGATAATGTGAACGTGCTGGATGCACTGTCGGCCACCCAATTGACTAATGCCTGTACCTGCTCAGGCCTTACCATCCTTAGAACGGCATTGGGCCCCACCAAATATCCCTGTAAATTCTGGCGGCTACTGGGACCTGAGGTAGTTGGTACACTAGGACGTGTGGCTGTGGCAGAACGGCCACGTCCTCTCCCAGCACCAGAGGGTCCACTAACACCACCACGACCATGTCCACGTCCGCGTCCCTTACTAGATGTTTTCCTCATTGTTACCGTTCACCACAATAAGAAAAATATTATTCGGGCCAATGTATTGAATTAAAATTCAGGCCTTTTTTTATAGACACCTAACACTGTCTGGCTATCTATTTAGGTACCGTATTACACTAATACAGGCACACCAGTAATGACAGATTTAGCTGAATATAAATGTGAGGCCTATTTTTTAGGCGCTGTGTGACAGGTATACGTTTAATCACAGAATTAGACTTGTATCTGCACTGTAGCGTGTGTGTTAAGTTTTTCAGAATGACCCTATCAGCACCTTGAATCTAATATACCCTTTTAGGGATAGATTTAAAGTAGGCCTGATACAGCAGAAACTACTAATTTTGAGAATGGCAAATTTGGGAATTGTTTTTCAACCCAGAACAAAAACTGTGCTTTTACGGTCACTAAAAATAATTTGACCAGCTAAAACAGTACTGATTTGGAGGAATATAAATGTCAGGCCTATTTTTTAGGCGCTGTGTGACAGGTATACGTTTCACAGAATTAGACTTGTATCTGCACTGTAGCGTGTGTGTTAAGTTTTTCAGAATGACCCTATCAGCACCTTGAATCTAATATACCCTTTTAGGGATAGATTTAAAGTAGGCCTGATACAGCAGAAACCACTAATTTTGAGAATGGCAAATTTGGGAATTGTTTTTCAACCCAGAACAAAAACTGTGCTTTTACGGTCACTAAAAATAACTCGACCAGCTAAAACAGTACTGATTTGGAGGAATATAAATGTCAGGTCTATTTTTTAGGCGCTGGGTGACAGGTATACGTTTAATCACAGAATTAGACTTGTATCTGCACTGTAGCGTGTGTGTTAAGTTTTTCAGAATGACCCTATCAGCACCTTGAATCTAATATACCCTTTTAGGGATAGATTTAAAGTAGGCCTGATACAGCAGAAACCACTAATTTAGAGAATGGCAAATTTGGGAATTGTTTTTCAACCCAGAACAAAAACTGTGCTTTTACGGTCACTAAAAATAACTTGACCAGCTAAAACAGTACTGATTTGGAGGAATATAAATGTCAGGCCTATTTTTTAGGCGCTGGGTGACAGGTATACGTTTAATCACAGAATTAGACTTGTATCTGCACTGTAGCGTGTGTGTCAAGTTTTTCAGAATGACCCTATCAGCACCTTGAATCTAATATACCCTTTTAGGGATAGATTTAAAGTAGGCCTGATACAGCAGAAACCACTAATTTTGAGAATGGCAAATTTGGGAATTGTTTTTCAACCCAGAACAAAAACTGTGCTTTTACGGTCACTAAAAATAACTTGACCAGCTAAAACAGTACTGATTTGGAGGAATATAAATGTCAGGCCTATTTTTTAGGCGCTGGGTGACAGGCTCAACTTGCCCCTGATGTAGTATATGGCTAAAAAATAACCACACTATTGATGGTTAAATGCACTTGGGTGACACAGGCTCAGCCTGCACCTGATGTAGTATATGGCCAAAAAATAACCACACTATTGATGGTTAAATGCACTTGATGAAAGCTTGACCCTGATGTAGGATATAGCAAAAAATAACCACACTATTGATGGTTAAATGCACTTGGGTGACACAGGCTCAGCCTGCACCTGATGTAGTATATGGCCTAAAAATAACCACACTATTGATGGTTAAATGCACTTGATGAAAGCTTGACCCTGATGTAGGATATAGCAAAAAATAACCACACTATTGATGGTTAAGTGCACTTGGGTGACACAGGCTCAGCCTGCACCTGATGTAGTATATGGCCAAAAAATAACCACATTATTGATGGTTAAATGCACTTGATGAAAGCTTGACCCTGATGTAGGATATAGCAAAAAATAACCACACTATTGATGGTTAAATGCACTTGGTGGTAGCTTGTGCTGGCGCACCACAAGCCACAAGATGGCCGCCGATCACCCCAGAAAAAAGTGATATAAAAACGCTCTGGGCAGCCTAAAAAAAGTGAGCAATTGAATATCAGCACTTCAATGATCCACAGCTGTAGATCGATCACTGAATGAAGTCTTTTGGAGGAGTTAATCTGCCTAATCTCGCCCTAACGTCGCAGCTGCAACCTCTCCCTACGCTTGTATCAGCAGAGTGACGTGCAGTGCTACGCGACCCAACCTTATATAGAGGCTGGGTCACATGCTGCACTGGCCAATCACAGCCATGCCAATAGTAGGCAAGGCTGTGATGGCCTCTTGGGGCAAGTAGTATGATGCTTATTGATTGGCTGCTTTGCAGCCTTTCAAAAAGCGCCAAGAAAGCGCCGAACTCCGAACCCGAACCCGGACTTTTACGAAAATGTTCGGGTTCGGGTCCGTGTCACGGACACCCCAAAATTCGGTACGAACCCGAACTATACAGTTCGGGTTCGCTCATCCCTACACAGCAGTCAAGAACATGATATCATGGCTGCAGCAGCTGGGAGGATTCGAAAAATGGATGGAATGGAGGGGGGTTTGGAATGGTTAGTATAACTCTTTATCTACACTTTGTTTATAAAAATTTTTTACAACAATGGCAGTAGCACATGTTTTCAAAAAAATACAAATAATAAAGCGTTAACCCCTTAAGGACTTAGCCCTATTTCACCATAACCACTTCCCCTCTGAGCAATTTGCCCCCTTCCTGACCAGGCCTAATTTTGCAAAACTGACATATCTCACTTTATGTGGTAATAACTTTGGAACGCCTTTACTTATCCAAGTCATTCAAAGATTGTTTTCTCGTGACACATTGTACTTCATGATAGTCATACATTTTTGTCAATATATTTCACCTTTATTTATGAAAAATCTAAAATTTACCAAAATTTAGAAAAATTCGCAATTTTCTAAATTTCAATTTCTCTGCTTTTAAAACAGAAAGTGATACCTCATAAAATATTTATTACTTAACATTCCCCATATGTCTACTTTATGTTGGCATCATTTTGGAAATGTCATTTTATTTTCTTAGGACGTTAGAAGGCTTAGAAGTTTAGAAGCAATTCTTCAAATTTTTAAGAAAATTGCCAAAACCCACTTTTTAAGGACCAGTTCAGGTCTGAAGTCACTTTGTGGGGCCTACATAGTGGATACCCCCATAAATGACCACATTGTAGAAACCACACCCCTCAAGTTACTTAAAACCGATTTTACAAACTTTGTTAACCCTTTAGGCGTTCCACAAGAATTAAAGGAAAATGGAGATCAAGTTTTTAAATTTCACTTTTTTGGCAGATTTTCCATTTAAATCCAATTTTTTCTTTAACACATCGATGATTAACAGCCAAAAAAAACTCAATATTTATTACCCAGATTCTGTGGTTTACAGAAACACCCCACATGTGGTCATAAACTGCTGTATAGGCACACGGCAGGACGCAGAAGAAAAGGAACTCCACATGGTTTTTAGATGCCATGTTCCATTTGAAGCCCCCGAGATGAACCCTTACAGTAGAAACTCCCAAGAAGTGATGCCATTTGGAAACTAGGGGATAAGGTGCCAGTTTTATTTGTACTATTTTTGGGTACATATGATTTTTTGATCATTCATTATAACACTTTATAAGGCAAGGTGACCAAAAAATTGGTTGTTTTAGCAGTTTTTATTTATTTATTTTTACAGCGTTCATCTGAGGGGTTCGGTCAGGTGACATTTTTATAGAGCAGATTGTTACGGACGTGGCGATACCTAATATGTATACTTTTTCTTATTTATTTCACTTTAACACAATAATAGCATTTTTGAAACCAAAAAAATGATGTTTTAGTGTCTCCATGATCTAAGAGCTATAGTTTTTTCTATTTTTTTAGATATTTTCTTATGTAGGGGCTCATTTTTTGCGGGATGAGGTGACGGTTTTATTGGTACCATTTTGTGGGACATACGCCTTTTTGATCACTTGGTGTTGCACTTTTTGTGATGTAAGGTGACAAAAATGGCTTTTTTTGACAGTTATTTATATATTTTCTTTATGTTGTTTATTGGACTGGGTTGATTATGTGATATATTTATACAGCCGACCGCCACGGACGCGGCAATACCACATATGTCTATTTTATTAAATTTTTTCTATTTAAAAAAAATAAAAATTATTCCTTACTTGGGAATTTTTTTTTTTACGTGTGAAACCTTTTTTTTTTTTTTTTAACACTTTATTTTTTATTTTACACTTTTCTTCCCCCATAAGGTCATACAAGACCTCTGGGGGACATTTACTTCACTTTTTCTTTTTTTTTTCACTGTTGATTTCTCCTGTAACTGGGGCTGACATAGTAGCCCCAGTTACAGGAGAAATGCCCCCCCCCCCCCCTTCCCCAGAGAGGCTGTACAGCACAATACAGCGCTGTACAGCCTCAGTGCAGGGCTGATCGAGGTCTCTGAAAGACCTCACACAGCTCCTGCACTCTCCGGTCCCGGCGGTCACATGACCGCATAGCGGTTCCTGATCTGCATGCACAGCGCTGACAGAAAGACAGACATACATACATTCACTCACTCACTGACATAAATACACAGGCAGACACGCACTCAGTCAAACACTTAAACACTCACCTCCCTGGGGTCCAGTGTGGTGCAGCTCCTCAGTCCTACAGCGCGCCGTTTAGTATGCCAGGGCCGGAATGACGTCATATTCCGGCATCACAGAGGACGCACGAGGGAGGAGTGGGGAGCTGCTAGAACAGCCTCCCTTGCCGCCCGCCTCCTCTCCTTCCGTAATTTACTGGCAGAGCAGGCACCTGCCATCAGGGTAAGCAGATGCCTGCTCTGCCATATTTAAGAAGGACCTCCACCTCCTGGCCCCCCTGTAACGGCGCTGGGGGCGGCTCAGGAGCCGCTCGCCCAAGGCTGCAGCCCCAGTCAGGGGGAGCCCACCAGGGCGCCCCCAGCAGGCCGGCGCCCTAGGCGAACGCCTAGTTCGCCTATATGGTTGCGCCGGCCCTGCTTGTGGGCCAATGAGAAGGCTGCAATGTCTTTGTCTGAGCTTAGCAACATCCCTAGCAACCAATAGGAAAGTTGCCTACCCCTTACTATATAAGAACCTCCCCAGCAGCCATTTTCTACAGTTTTTTACAGTTCTGAGAGAGACAGCAGTGTTATTGCTGTGCTCTGTGCTTTCCACTCATTACATTAGATAGTTAGTTAGTTAGCTTATATACACTGCTCAAAAAAATAAAGGGAACACAAAAATAACACATCCTAGATCTGAATTAATTAAATATTTTTCTGAAATACTTTGTTCTTTACATAGTTGAATGTGCTGACAACAAAATCACACAAAAATAAAAAAATGGAAATCAAATTTTTTAACCCATTGAGGTCTGGATTTGGAGTCACACTCAAAATTAGGGTCCATTCACACGTCCGTTTTTTCTTTCCTGATCTGTTCCGTTTTTTCAGGAACAGATCAGGACCAGATCTGGACCTATTCATTTTCAATGGGTCCTGGAAAAAATCGGACAGCACAATGTGTGCTGTCCGTTTCCGTTGTTCCGTTCCGCATGTCCGTTTAAATATAAAACATGTCCTATTCTTGTCCTGAAAAATCGGATCCTGGTACAATACAAAGTCAATGGATCCGCAAAAAACGGATGACATACGGATGTCATTCCGTATGTCATCCGTTTTATACGGAATCCGTTCCTGGAAATTACATTTTAATTTTTTTTTTTTAAAGAAATCCAAACAACTTTATTTGCTTATTGAAATTTATACATGTTTCCGTTTTTTGCGGATCCGCAAAAAACGGATTACATACGGAAACATTTTCAGGAACAACGGATCCGCAAAAAACGGACAGAAAATCGGATTATAGAAAAATACTGACGTGTGAATGTAGCCTTAAAGTGGAAAAACACACTACAGGCTGATCCAACTTTGATGTAATGTCCTTAAAACAAGTCAAAATGAGGCTCAGTAGTGTGTGTGGCCTCCACGTGCCTGTATGACCTCCCTACAACGCCTGTGCATGCTCCTGATGAGTTGGTGGACGGTCTCCTGAGGGATCTCCTCCCAGACCTGGACTAAAGCATCTGCCAACTCCTGGACAGTCTGTGGTGCAACGTGACGTTGGTGGATAGAGCGAGACATCATGTCCCAGATGTGCTCAATTGGATTCAGGTCTGGGGAACGGGCGGGCCAGTCCATAGCATCAATGCCTTCGTCTTGCAGGAACTGCTGACACACTCCAGCCACATGAGGTCTAGTATTGTCTTGCATTAGGAGGAACCCAGGGCCAACCGCACCAGCATATGGTCTCACAAGGGGTCTGAGGATCTCATCTCGGTACCTAATGGCAGTCAGGCTACCTCTGGCGAGCACATGGAGGGCTGTGCAGCCCTCCAAAGAAATGCCACCCCACACCATTACTGACCCAATGCCAAAGCGGTCATGCTGGAGGATGTTGCAGGCAGCAGAACGTTCTCCACGGCGTCTCAAGACTCTGTCACGTCTGTCACATGTGCTCAGTGTGAACCTGCTTTCATCTGTGAAGAGCACATGGCGCCAGTGGCGAATTTGCCAATCTTGGTGTTCTCTGGCAAATGCCAAACGTCTTGCACGTTGTTGGGCTGTAAGCACAACCCCCACCTGTGGACGTCGGGCCCTCATATCACCCTCATGTTCCTCCTTGCACAAAGGCGGAGGTAGCGGTCCTGCTGCTGGGTTGTTGCCCTCCTACGGCCTCCTCCACGTCTCCTGATGTACTGGCCTGTCTCCTGGTAGCGCCTCCATGCTCTGGACACTACGCTGACAGACACAGCAAACCTTCTTGCCACAGCTCGCATTGATGTGCCATCCTGGATAAGCTGCACTACCTGAGCCACTTGTGTGGGTTGTAGACTCCATCTCATGCAACCACTAGAGTGAAAGCACCGCCAGCATTCAAAAGTGACTAAAACATCAGCCAGGAAGCATAGGAACTGAGAAGTGGTCTGTGGTCACCACCTGCAGAACCACTCCTTTATTGGGGGTGTCTTGCTAATTGCCTATAATTTCCACCTGTTGTCTATCCCATTTGCACAGCAGCATGTGAAATTGATTGTCACTCAGTGTTGCTCCCTAAGTGGACAGTTTGATTTCACAGAAGTGTGATTGACTTGGAGTTACATTGTGTTGTTTAAGTGTTCCCGTTATTTTTTGGAGCAGTGTATATAATACAGATAGTTACTGGGAGATAGTCAGTGTAGGTTATATCCTGATATAGTGTAGCTGTTGCAGTGCAGGGTGTTAGGTAGGTTCTGCTGTCCATACATACATGCTACAGACATAGTGCTGTGATGTCACAACAATATATAGAGCACCAATCAGTAATATGTAGTCAGACATGCTAAAATGTGAAGTTTCGCGTATTGCGCCAAAATATGAGCATCATTAATTGCCGATTAGCGCAATCACAAATATATTGGAGCACGCTATCTGCATATAAACCCATTTTTAATGTTCTGCCGTGTCAACCATTTTCTCCAGTCTCAGGAAACTTCTAGCAGCTTGGAAAAAGTAGCAAAAGTGACCCACGCCTGTATTGCGCGCGCTTTACCTGAATATTACATTGCCAATTTTCGCAGTCAATAAAATAGCGAATTTGCGAATATATTACGAATATTCAACAAAATATTCCTGAAATATTGAAAATTCGAATATCGCCCCTGCCACTCATCACTAGTTGTGATATAATGAGTAACCACAATGACACCAATCAGTGTTCAAACAGCGCTTCAAAACGTCTCTCCTGTAAATGGTTAGATAGAGGAGCAAGGGAGCACCGCAGTAGATATTTTAAAATCAGTATTTATTGCACTCACAAGAACATAAAAGACACAAGTATATCAAGTACTTAGACCAATCTAAGGCCTATTGCACACGTCCGTATGGCTTTTTCTGTATTTTGCGGTCCGCAATAAACGGATCCTCAAAAAAACAGATGACCTTCGTGTGCATTCCGTTTTTTACAGAACAGCTGGCCCCTGATAGAACAGTACTATCCTTGTCTTTTATCCAGACAATAATAGGACATGTTCTATCTTTGAACGGAACGGAAAAACGGAAACGGAATGCATACGGAGAACATTCCGTTTTTTTTGCGGACCCATTGAAATGAATGGTTACGTATACGGAACGTAAACGGAAGGAGGCCTAAGTACGGGAGATTGGTCTAAGTACTTGATATGCTTGTGTCTTTTATTATCTTGTAAGTACAATGAATGCTGATTTTAGAATATCTACTGCGGTGCTTCACTATCCCTTGCTCCTCTATATAACCATTTACAGGAGAGACGAGTGGAAGTGTGATTTGAAGCGCTGTTTGAACACTGATTGGTTGCATTGTGGAGTGTCAACATCTTCTGGAGTGGTCGGACTTGCATCTGTTGGGAACAGCACGGTTTTTACTTTACCTTGAAAATTGAAACTTGGTGTGAACAGGACCCACCACACCCGAAACCTGGAGCGCTCATAGTAGGATTGACAATTTGGAATTTGCCGTTTTATTGAATGAGTAACCACAACCTAAAGGGGTGAACCCCCACAACAATACACATCAAAGGATGCTTTGTGCACTAAGGCTAGGTCTACACAATGACATGTGTCGCGCGACTTATAGGGCACAACTACACTACAACATTTGTCGCGCAACCATTTTTATATTGATAGTCTACAATGCGACATGCTGCAACTGCAACACGACAGTCGCAGAAAAATCCATCTCGTCGCAGTTATAGCATGTCACATTGCGACACCATAGACTATCAAAAAAATTGTTGCGAGACATTGGTGCGACAAAATGTTGAGCAACGGAGCGGGGCGCAGACAATAGCGAAGTGGAACTTGACTTAGGGGGAAGTATGCAGGCAGGAAAGGGTTAGTAGGTGTTTTCAAGTTAGGTGTCTGCAGGGTTAAGGAAGTGGGTGGGGTTTGCAAATTCGCGGGCGGTATATTATCTATGGTGGGGGTGGAATCTGCACAGTGTCCGGGGTATTGCGGTGAGTTAGGTGCTGCGGTTCGTCATGTCTTCCTTAGATGAGTTGATGGCTGCGGTCAGGGCCGCGGCAGAGCGGCATGGATCTGAGTGGGTTCAGCAGAGCTTGCAAGCGGCTATGGCGACGCCTGCTGCGCCTCCGGCTGCATTAGTGGGGAGGGTTAGGGCCCGGCGGTTCGTGCCGCCAGTGGCGTCTCTAGCTTTCAAATTTTGGGGGGGCACACTGCGGGCCAGGACAAAAGAAGGGGGGGCAGCTATAACAACGATACATTTACACAAGTATGCTTACAAATGCTGCGATACTTTACCCAATACCTAAAACCGCAACAGGGAAGAAAAGTCCTGCTGTCTGTGGTTTTAAAAAAAACAAACAATCACTCATATTTCAACATGTCCTAGTTGCCTGTGGATGACACTTTTATAGGGAGGGGGATCTGTGGATGACACTGCCATGGGGGGGGATCTGTGGATGACACATATCGTATATAGCATCTTATGCTATATGTGTCATCCACAGATCCACCCCATGACAGTGTCATCCCCATTTCCCCCTCCATAACAATGTCATCCATAGATCCCCCTCCCTATAACAGTGTCAGCCACAGATCCCCCTCCCCGCCTCTCACAGGAGTGTACATTTGACATTTCTAAACTGTAATCCATATCCTGCAGTAACTTTAAATCAGGATTCAGCGGCCGCTCATCTCTGCTAGTACCTTAACCCCCACACCACTCGGCTATCTTCGGTAACCGGGCCAGGCTACAGCCTACAGGCACTGCCAGTTAGTTGTTACCGGATTACAGTTTAGAAGAAATGTACACTCCTGTGAGCGGTCCAGACCAGTGGCGGATCCAGAGCCTGGTCTTGGGAGGGGCACTTCCAGTTTATTTTCTGTCCGCCGCCACAGAACAAGGGTGCTTATAGAACAGACTACACAGTGTAGAGGTATACTGTACATTGTGTGGCACAGTGTAGAGGTATACTGTATATTGTGTGGCACAGTGTAGCGGTATACTGTATATTGTGTGGCACAGTGTATGTGTATAACAAACATATTTCACATGAAAACTTACAATTACTTGGCTTGGCCCTTGGGGATCTCGGACACCACTTCAACACTTGGCCGGGGGGCTCGGCTCAGCTGATGTTGTGTTTTATCCTAATGAGAAAGATTTCATAATAGGGATTTGGAGAAGGGGCAGAGGCATAGCAGAGCAGGGAGAGGCTGGTGCTGCTACTAGGGGGTCATACCATGGGGGAGTAATAAAGCCCACCATAATGCCCCCCCAGTAGAAATAATTCTCCTTATAATGTGACAATGCAAAAAATACCCCCTTGTAATGCCTCCAGTTGAGCTAATGTCCCCATAATGTGCCAGTATAAAATACCCCTATATAGTGCCCCCAGTAAATGCCCCCATAGTATTCCTCTCCCCCTTCCTCCTAGTGCCCCTCATAATGTACCAGTATAAAATGCCCCATATATCGTGCCCCAGTAGATGTCCTCAGTGTCCCCTATAATTTGCAAGTATAAAATTCCCCTTCTTAGTGCCCCCCGTAGATGACTCCATAGTACTCCTCTCCCCCCTTCCCAATAGTACCCATCGTAATGTGTCCCAGTATAAAATGCTACTGTACAGAGCCCACCATATAAAATACCCCTTCTTTGTGGCCTCAATAGATGCCCCTATAGTGCCCACCAATAATGTGCCAGTAATAAGCCCCCCATCATGTGCCAGTAATAAGCCCCCCATCATGTGCCAGGAATAAGCCCCCCATCATGTGCCAGGAATAAGCCCCCCCATCATGTGCCAGGAATAAGCCCCCCCATCATGTGCCAGTAATAAGCCCCCCCACCATGTGCCAGTAATAAGCCCCCCATCATGTGCCAGTAATAAGCCCCCCTATCATGTGCCAGTAATAAGCCCCCCATCATGTGCCAGTAATAAGCCCCCCATCATGTTCCAGTAATAAGCCCCCCATCATGTGCCAGTAATAAGCCCCCCATCATGTGCCAGTAATGAGCCCCCCCAATGTGCCAGTACTAACAAGAGCCCCCCTAATGTGCCTGTAAAACTATTGAAAAAAAACACAAAAAAAACAAAACACTTATACTTACCTCCATGTCAGCGATGCGATGCAGGCCTCTTCCGGCCTGTGTCTTACGCTGTATGGCTCAGGCGGCGCGACGACGTCATCGCGCCGCCTGCGCCGGCCTCTGATGGGCTGCCGGCCTAGTGCCTGCAGCCTATCAGAGGAAGGGAAAGGGACACGCCTCTCCCTCCCCTGTTGCAGTACAGGCAGATGACTATGGAGATGAGCGCAATGGAAGCGCTCATCTCCCTGTTGTGCCCGGCTGCAGCCGCTCAGTTGGGGGGGGGCATTTTAGTTGGGGGGGCACATGGGGGGCACAGCGTGATGTAGGGGGGGCCATGGCCCCCTCTGGCCCCCCCCGGCGATGCCACTGCGTGCTGCCTGTGCGGCTGAGTCCCAAGGCGACCCCCGTGTGCGGCGACGGGTGAAGAGCCCCCTTAGGGATCCCCCTAGGCGACCGGCTATGGTTGTGGCTGGTAGGCGTAGCAGCAGAAATCCAGCACCTCGTCGGGCGCCTGGGGGTGAAGGACGGGTTAGTTCCCATCGTTCGTCCCTTGCCCAGCGCGACAGTCCGGGTATCTTACCTGAACCTGCGGCGGGCAGACAATCGGCAGGGAGGATGTCGGGGGATGAGGCCTCACTTTCCTGTGATGAGGGCTTGGCTGGTGAGGTGGCATCGACTGAAGTGAGGGCGCTGCAGCCTGGTCCTGGAGGTCGGCAGTGTTCGTCTGTTTCACGGCCAAAGGAGTGTTCGGCGGCAACAGCGACACCGGTGGTGAGGCTGGGTACTGCAGGCCTGAGGATAAGAGGAGGATCGCTGGCTGGGGGTTCTGGTTTGGCCACGCCCCCAGTGCAGCAGGCAGGTGACACGGCTGTGATGGGACGCGATGCAGCTATTGGCCAACGGGCCGGTGTGTCAAGGGATGGTGGATTGGACGTGTAGACCAGCGTGGTTATGGGACGGCGGCCACCGTCAGGTGGGCCTAGGAGCGACGTGTCATCGGATCTGCTACCCGGCCATGTGGACGGTGGTAGGGGTCTCCAGTCGGTTTCGATGTTTAAAGAAGGTGATCTCAGCTTGGATGAATGCGAAGCGGACGACAGGCCAGAGGTCGTTTCTGGTGTTAATCCATCGTCTTCTACATCTCCTGTCGTTTTGATGCCAGGAAGTGTTCCAGAGTGGTCTGCGGCGACTGGGAGGATACCCCATGGTCAGCCAGGTGAGAGATCTTCGTGTCAGGCTCAAGGTTGTGGCGGGTTGGGGGTTGCGGGGGGTCAGTTAGGTAGGGCTGGGATGGAGATTTTGGCACAGGAATTGTTGTCTCTTATTTGGCGTTTGGGAACTGAGGCTGCTGCTTCCCCAACGGCGGTGTGGGCGTCGGGGCCTGAGGTCGGGATTGGCGGACAATCTAGTGTGGTTGGGACGGGATGTGCGCCTGTTGCGGCGGCGGGTGCTTCGGTGGGTGACGTGGTGGTGAGCGGGGGAAGTAAAGGTAAAGTTGGTGAAGACGTTAGGTTGGCGGATGCGGCAAAAGGGGAAGTGTACGTGTGCTTTGAGGGGCCGTTGGGAGCGCACTTGAAGCCGGAGGTCAGGGAAAACATTTGGAAGGACGAGTATGTTGAAATATTTTCGTTGCTTCCGTTGGAGAAGTTTCAGTTGGATAGGGTGAGGTTGGATGAGAGCAAAAGGGAGGAGGAGGAGGAGGAGAAGCGGCGGTATAGGCTTATACCACTCACTTTTCTGAATTGGATGCAGGCTTTCGCTATATTGGCAAGTGTGATAGGCGAGAAGGCGCCTGAACACTGTTCGGCGCTTTTCTGCTATATGGACGCGGTGGGGGAGGCATATCAGACGCATGGGGGATTGGCTTGGCTTAGGTATGACGAGCAGTTGCGTCAGAGAAAGGCGGTCCGGCCTAGTATTAGGTGGGACCACAAGGACATCAGTCTATGGATGCGGCTAATGTCTGCTCCTAAAGCGGGCAACCAGCCCTTTCGGGGTGCGGCCGGGGATTCCTCGGCGGCAGAATTCAGTGGTGGGAGTAAAAAGGGTTGCTGTTGGCATTTTGCGGGGCACACAGCTTGTCGCTGTGTTTTAAGTGCGGATAAGGCAAGGGATTTGAGGCTGTGCAGAAGAGGGGTGACTCCGGTGAAGGTGGTCGAGATGGAGCCTTTTCTAAGGATTTATCCAAATAGGGAGGCGGTGGAGTTGTTGTTATCGGGTTTTAGTTTTTGGGTATAGTAACTGATAGCGTGGCAATGGAATGCAGGTTGCCAGATGATAAGGTGATAGATTTGCGCAGTGAGGTTGCTTTTCTGCGTAGGGCGAAGAAAGTGCAATTACGTTGTGTGCATTCGGTTTTGGGTAAATTGAATTTTGCTTGCAGAATTTTGCCATGGGTCGGGTGTTCTGTCGGCGCTTGGCCATGGGTACAGATGGTGTTAGGGTGCCTTTCCATTTTTTGCGGCTGTCTGCGGAGGTGCGGGCGGATCTAGAAGTTTGGGAGCGTTTTTGGTGGAGTTTAACGGTCGTTTGATGTGGATGGAGGCGCCGGTTCCTAGCGCTGATCTGGAATTGTTAACGGATGCGTCGGGTTCTTGCAGATATGGTGCTTTTTGTCAAGGGCAATGGTGTGCGTGTCCGTGGCCCGAGGAGTGGAAGGGGGCCGGCTTGCTGGGAAATCTAGCACTTTTGGAACTGTTCCCCATTGTTTTGGCAACTGAATTGTGGGGGGAGCTGTTACGGAACAAGCGGGTGCGCTTCTGTTGTGATAATTTGGGTGTGGTGCAGGCGGTCAACAGTCAGTCAGCTAATTCACCTCCTGTTGTGCGTTTGCTTCGGCACCTGGTTCTCAGAGGGGTTAAGATTGAATGCTTGTTTTGTGGCAGTACATGTTACTGGTGTTGATAATTCCATTGCTGATTCTCTTTCTCGTTTCCAGTGGGACAGTTTTCGCAGTTTGCTGCCGAGCACAGATGCGAAGGGTCTGCCCTGTCCTCAGTGATTCTGGAGCATGGCCTTGGGGTCTCATCAGATCTGATTAGGCAGTCCGTGAGTAGGAGTACATGGTCAGCCTATTCTTCTGTGTGGTCTCATTGGGAACGTTTGGTGGATCAGGTTGGGGGTTGTGAGGTTGCGGAGGACTTTCAGGTGTTGTTGGTTTATTTTGTGGGGCTATCCTATAGTTCAGGAGCGTCTTTCTCGGTAGCTTCCAAAAGGGTGGCGGCTGTGGCTTTTTGGTTGCGTTTGCGTGGTCTAGCGGGCGTGTCCCGGAGTTTTTTGGTGCGACAGGCTCTGAAGGGCTATCGGCGCAGTGCTACTCGTCGTCCGGTTTCTTTTTCGGTGTTACAGCAGTTTTGGGAGCAGGTTGGTGTGGTTTGCGATTCTTGGTATGAGGCGTGTTTGTTTCGGGCCGCCTTTTCTTTGGCTTTCTTCGGGGCCTTTAGGGTCTCTGAGCTGGTGGCGAGTAGTGGCGTGCGAGGCGGCGGACTGTCAGACATATCTCACTTTATGTGGTAATAACTTTGGAACGCTTTTACTTATCCAAGCCATTCATAGATTGTTTTCTTGCGACACATTGTACTTCATGCTAGTCATAAATTTGAGTCAATATATTTCACCTTTATTTATGAAAAAATCCCAAATGTACAAAAAATTAAAAAAACTTTTCAAAATTTCAATTTCTCTGTGTCACGGCCTTGCCCATGACCGTGACTCCTTTACCGCATGCAGTTGCCTGCGGTTTTGTATGGGTGTTCAACCACGGGTGAGGGCCGCTTGTCTGTGGCCTCACTTGTGGTTGCCGCGGGCAACCAGTGTTGTATTTTGCAGCAGAGCAGCCTGAGCGTCGCTAGGCAGTTTGCTGCCCTGGCATGCGGTCACACCTAGCTTCCTTTATGTTAGGTGTGTGTATGTTATGCACGTTGTATGTATTGTGTGCACTTCCCATTTATGTGTCTTTCCCTTCTGTGGTACTGGAAGGGTTAACTTCCTTCCCAGTGTGTGTGTGTGTGATGTCACCGGGTGTGTCCAACCCTTGGGTGTGGCCACTTGGGCCTATATAGACCCTCTCTCTAGCAGGGCTCAGTAGGTTGCTTCAGTCTTGCTAGCTGAAGCAGCCTCCTGTGTTTTCCATCCGCCTGTGAGAGCCACCACTGTGGTCATAGTTTATGTTTATGTTTTCCTGTACTATTTAGTGCTGCCATGTATCTGGGTTCCGGTGTGTGGATGAGTTTGTGCTGACGTCTGTCTGCTATTTGTGGACTTCAGCTTTCCTGCACACGGATCCAGTCAGCAGGGCTGTGGCAGGTGGCTGGAACTAGTGCTGCACCTGCCATATACATAGGCTGTTTATGTTTCCCCTTTTCCAGCAGCTTGGCCGTTGAGACTCCTGCTCCTCCGTGCTTAGGAGGAGTGGGTTGTCTTACTCAGCTCCTAGCTTAGGGCCATCTTTAAGGCTAGCAGGGACTTCTAGGTTCCGGAGCATGAGCCCTCCTACCATCAAGGTTGGCTCATGTAGCTAGGAGTCAGGGTCAGGTTAGGGATGCATTTAGGAGGTGACCTGCTCCCTAATCCTGTCTTCTTGGTCAAGCAGCCATAACATCACCTGGCTTCACACGGCTGAGGATTTCCCCCATCCTCAGCCGTGACACTCTGCTTTTAAAACAGAAAGTTATAAGGTACTCACTCAATGGTACTATACGCCACAAAGAATTAACCGAATGTTCCCCCGAATGTAGTCCAAACTGTTGGAGATGTGAACAGGATATAGGTAATCATAGCCATATATGGTGGAATTGTAATAGGATCTCTCCTTACTGGGAGAAAATATGTAGAGTCCTGTCGGAGATATGTAAGATACCTTTTCCGGTCTCTCCGAAGGTATGTCTCTTTGGGGTGTTCGGAGATCTCAGGTACCCTAAAGATATGCAAAAGTTGAGCCAGATTTTACTGGCAGCTTCCAGAATACTCATTGCAGTTTATTGGAAAAAAACGGAGATTCCCCCATTAAAACAATGGATCGCTAGATGTGATCAATTGTACCGCCTGGAGCAGATAGCTCACTGGGAAGCCCGAACACCACACAGATTTGAAGCGATATGGAAACCATGGAAAGATTACAGAGGTTTTTCGACCTGATTTGTATAGCTTTAGAGATATCGTGACCATTGAAGGTAACATAGCAGCAACTACTTGGTATTAGTCCTACCTTTTGGTAACTCTTCTTACCCCCCCCACCCTTTTCATCCCCTCAGACCTCCCTACGTTATTGTACCCCCCCCCTTTTATTTGTTATTATGTGATATGCACTTTCTCATACAACTGTACAACTTCAGATGCATTCGTGTTCTCATGCCTATGTAGGCAAACAAAGATTGTACATCCTACTGCTGTAAAACCAATAAAAACAATTTTAAAACAAAACAATAAAACAGAAAGTGATACCTCATAAAATATTTATTACTTAACATCCCCCATATGTCTACTTTATGTTGGCGTCATTTTGGAAATATCATTTTATTTTTTTAGGACGTTAGAAGGCTTAGAAGTTTAGAAGCAATTCTTCAAATTTTTACGAAAATATGTTAATGAGCCCTCTCAAGTGCCCAGGGCGATCTCTCAATCCTCGGAGCCCCAGGCAGCACCTCCTAAACGGCTCATAACCCCGCCCTCCGTGCGCCTCTGCCCGCCCATTTACTCCCCTCCCCTGTCCTTTTCCACTGCGGCTGTGCGGTCCAAATCGTAGCGGGCGCATGCGCAATGCGATGCCCGCTCCTGGCAGGCACTTGAGAGGGCTCATTAACATAACCTTATAAGTTCATTTTCGGCTAAAAGAAAAGTCCGTTTTCTACAACAAAGGTACCGTTTTTAAGTTCTGGGTGGATCATATAACCCTATTTGATCGGTCTAATATGCTGAAATGTGGTGACAGACTCCCTTTAACAGCCAAACAAAACTCCATATTTATTACCCAGATTCTGCGGTTTACAGAAACAACCCACATGTGGTCATAAACTGCTGTATGGGCGCAGAAGAAAAGGAGCGCCACATGGTTTTTAGATGCCATGTCCCATTTGAAGCCCCCCTGATGCACCCTTTCAGTAGAAACTACCAAAAAGTGACCCCATTTTGGAAACTAGGGTATAAGGTACCAGTTTTATTGGTACTATTTTTGGGTACATATGATTTTTTGATCATTCATTATAACACTTTATGGGGCAAGGTGACCAAAAAGTTGGTTGTTTTAGCACAGTTTTTATTTATTTATTTTTACAGAGTTCACCTGAGGGGTTTGGTCAAGTTAAATTTTTATAGAGCAGATCGTTACGGACGTGGCGATACCTAATATGTATACTTTTCTTATTTATTTAAGTGCTACACAATAATAGCATTTTTGAACCAAAAAAATTATGTTTTAATGTGTCCATGTTCTGAGAGCTATAGTTTTTTTTATTTTTTGAATGATTTTCTTATGTAGAGGCTCATCTTTTGCGGAATGAGTTGATTGTTTTATTGGTACCATTTGACACAGTTTTTATTTTTTATGGTGTTTATCGGACTGGGTGGATCATGGACGCGGCAATACCAAATATGTCTATTTTATTTTATTTTTTCTATTTTTACCATTTTTTTTTATTCCTTACTTGGGAATTTTTTTTTTTTTTACATGTGAAACCTTTGTTTTTTATTTTTTATTTTAACACTTTATTTTTTTATTTCTTATTTTACACTTTTCGTCCCCCATAAGGTCATACAAGACCTCTGGGGGACATTTAACTTCACTTTTTTTTTTCACTATTGATTTCTCCTGTAACTGGGGCTGACATAGTAGCCCCAGTTACAGTGGAAATACACTCCCAGAGAGGCTGTACAGCACTATAATGCGCTGTACAGCCTCAGTGCAGGGCTGATCGAGGAAAGACCTCACAGCTCCTGCACTCTCCCAGCCCCGGCGGTCACGTGCGGACGGGAGGTGGTTAAGTAAGTCCAAAGAGAGGCAGTATATTTAGTGTTAGGGATCCATCTGCAGAAGCCACCTTGACGCCTGGTAGATGGGCCCGACACATGTTTGAGCAAATATGTGCGCTAAGAGCTTCCATTAACTCATTTATAGTCGGTATTGTGCCACTTTTATTTAGAATGACCCCAATTTCTTAGCTCTATTCTTTGTATGTATAATGGTGTGCAGCCATTTTGTTTTTTATAATTATGTTTGCTTCATGGATATGCACCTGTTATTCTGAAGGTTCTAGTCTAAATTCTCTTGTGGTATATATTAAGGGTAGCGCCTCTTTTAGACTGAACACGCCCATCTACCTGGGACTTTTGAGCAGAGTACATATGTTGCTGGTCTCTACACTTCCCTGAATTATGTAGGCTTAAGTAAGTCCAAAGAGAGGCAGTATATTTAGTGTTAGGGACTAGGGTTGAGCGAATTTCAGTAAAAGTTCGGGTTCGGGTTCAGTGTTCAGCTCTTTCTTGGCGCTTTTTGAAAGGCTGCAGAGCAGCCAATCAACAAACGGTTAACTGTGTGCCCTTAGAAGCCATCACAGCCATGCCTACCCATGGCTGTGATTGGCCAGTGTAGCATGTGACCCAGCCTCTATATAAGCTGGAGCCATGTAGCGCTGCACGTCACTCTGCTGTTACTAGTGTAGGGAGAGGATGCAGCTGGTGATTTCAGGGAGAGAATAGGACTGAATCTTTGTTCAAAACGTCAATCTAACTCAGCAATCTATATACATTTCGTTGTGTGGGTGCAGGGCACAATTTTTTTATCCTGCCCTGAGCCCAGTGACCGAAAAAAAAAAAACTTTTATCAGTTTATAAGTCAGTTAGGTGGGCGGCGGCCATTTTATGCAAGCTCAGTGCACCAGCACTGCATCTGAGCTTTTGTGACATTGAAATCCAAGCTTGAAAAACAGCACTAATAATCTGGTTGTGAAAAAAATAACCCTTTTTTGGCAATATACAACATCTGGTGCATTTGCAGGATTGGTCAGTGTGCAATTTAAAGGGCTTCTGTCACCCCACTAAAGTCATTTTTTTTTTTTGGGCTAATTAAATTACTTATACTGCGACATATGAAAATATAATGGTCTTACTAACTTTGATTCAGCAGTTTCTTCTAAAAACGAAGTTTTATAATATGTAAATTAGGTCTCTACCAGCAAGTAGGGCGGCTACTTGCTGGTAGCAGCTGCAGAAAACCGCCCCCTCGTCGTGTTGATTGACAGGGCCAGCCGGGATCTCCTCCTCCGGCCAGCCCTGTCAGCATTTCAAAAATCGCGCGCCTGTGTTCGTTTGGCACAGGCGCTCTGAGATGAGGAGGCTCTCCTCCTCAGAACTCCCTCAGTGCGCCTGCGCCGATGACATCACCGAAATAGAAGACGTCATCGGCGCAGGCGCACTGAGGGAGTGCCTGCGCCGAATGAACACAGGCGCGCGATTTTTGAAATGCCGACAGGGCTGGCCGGAGGAGGAGATCCCGGCTGGCCCTGTCAATCAACACGACGAGGGGGCGGTTTTCTGCAGCTGCTACCAGCAAGTAGCCGCCCTACTTGCTGGTAGAGACCTAATTTACATATTATAAAACTTCGTTTTTAGAAGAAACTGCTGAATCAAAGTAAGTAAGACCATTATATTTTCATATATCGCAATATAAGTAATTTAACTAGCCCAAAAAAAAAAAATGACTTTAGTGGGGTGACAGAAGCCCTTTAAGCTAGAAATCCATAATTTTCTGGGTTTTTAAAAACACACTTTTTTGCCAAAATACACAATTTTTCTGGCCTTGCAGTATCAAGACGTTTGAAATTCCAGGGTTATATACTTCTGCCATATTCAGTTATTAATCCAATACCCATTTTTGGCACAAATCTTTAATTGCAGCCTAGTGTGGGTCAGGGCGTGTGAGATACACCCTTTTTTATACTGGGGTTATATTGTTCTATTAATAAAACACCCTTTTTTGGGCAAAATACACAATTTTCCTGGCCTTGCACCATCAGCACGTGTAAAATTTCAGGGTTATATACTGCTGTCATATTCAGTTATTAATCAAATACCCATTTTTGGCACAAATCTTTAATTGCAGCCTAGTGTGGGTCAGGGCGTGTGAGATACACCCTTTATATACAGGTGTTCTATTCAGTTATTTGAAATAAAGGCATTTTTGGCACAAATCTTTAATTGCGGCCTAGTGTGGGTCAGGGCGTGTGAGATACACCCTTTATATACAGGGGTTTTATTCTTTTATTAATAAAACACCTTTTTTGTGCAAAATACACAATTTTTCAGGCCTTGCAGCATCAAGACTTTTGAAATTCCAGAGTTAAATACTGCTGTCATATTCAGTTATTAAACAAATACCCATTTTTGGCACAAATCTTTAATTGCAGCCTAGTGTGGGTCAGGGCGTGTAAGATACACCCTTTAAATACAGGTGTTCTATTCAGGTATTTGAAATACAGCCATTTTGGGCAAACAAATTTAATTGAGGCCTAGTCTGGTTCAGGGCGTGTGAGATACACCCTGTACATATTGTCGTTCTATTCTACTATTAATTAAACACCCATTTAGGACAAGATCCTAAATTCGAGAAATATGAGGAGAGCGTCAAATAAGGGACGTGGCCCAGGTCGTGGTGCTGCTGGTGGAGCTCCTGTTGCAGGGAGAGGAGGTGGTCGATCTCTGCCAGCTACACGCACAAGTAAAACCCCTTCCTCAGGTGCGAGTAGGTGACAGAACCTGCAGCGGTATTTGGTCGGGCCTAATGCGGCTCTACGAATGGTGAGGCCTGAACAAGTACAGGCGATAGTAGATTGGGTTGCTGACAGTGGCTACAGTTCCTTCACATTGTCTCCTACCCAGTCTCCTGCTGAAAGATCAGAGTTGGCACCTGCAGCCGATGTCCATCAGTTTTTCACCACACCCCCTTGCAAATCAGCCAAGCAGTCTATGCCCAAGTCATGCAGCAGTCTCCTCTGCTTTTTGATGACTCTGTTAGCAGGGTTTCCCAGGGCTATCCACCTATCCCTGCCCCAGAAGTGGAAGAGATTGAGTGCACCGATGCCGAACCACTTATCTTTTAAGATGAGTACATGGGAGGACCATCGCAGCACGTCTCGGATGATGACGAAACACAGGTGCCAACTGCTGGGGCTTTCGAAAGTGTGCAGACCGACAAGGAGGGCAGGGGTGAAGACTGGGTGGAAGATGATGTGGAGGACGATGAGGTCCTCGACCCCACATGGAATCAAGGTCATGCAAGTGACCTATGTAGTTTGGAGGAAGAGGCGGTGGTCGCACACAGAGCCACCAGCACAGCAGAAGAGGGAGCAGGGGGCAAAAGCTACTGCCCACTGCAGCAAGGGACCGAGCACACCAAAGCCAGCTACAAGGAGTTCCCTGGCGTGGCAAATCTTCAGACAATGTGCTGACGACAGGACACGAGTGATTTGCACGCTGTGCAATCAGAGCCTGAAGCAAGGCATAAACGTTCTTAACCTGAGCACAACCTGCATGACAAGGCATTTAAGTACTAAGCACGAGCTGCAGTGGAGTAGACACCTCAAAAACCAAGAAAGGTATCTGGCTCCTCCTGCTTCCTCTTCTGCTGCAGTCTCGGCCTCTTCATCCACCTCTGGAGTGACAGTGCCACCTGCCACCCCGCAAACAGAGGATCTTCCAGCAACACCACCACCTGGGTCACAAAGCATCTCCACAATGTCCTACGGAAGCATTCAGCTCTCCATCTCCCAAACACTGGAGAGGAAGAGGAAGTACCCCCTACCCACCCGTGATCCCTAGCCCTGAATGCCAGCATTTCAAAATTACTGGCCTTTGAAATGCTGTCATTCCGTCTGGTCGAGACGGAGAGTTTTAAAAGCCTTATGGCGGTGGCTGGAAGTTTGCAGATAGCTGTAACTTATCAATAAACGAGCGACTGGCTTGATCCCAAACTAAGGAGCTTAAAGGTGAGCCCTATAAAACCCTAAGAGCTCTCCCTAACTGCTATGCACATGCAAGGGTCTCGATGGTAGACGATTGCATGTCCACGTACCTAAGTCTGTGTGACACCTGAAAACCCTATAATAGTGAGGGGACACGACCACCGGCTCCCTGCACTTAATACGGACGGAGTCAGGGTCACCTAGAATCAAGCCAGCAATGAAACACAATAAAGTAAAGGACTTATCTGAGCAAACAACAGAAGCAGCCTCCAGCAGTGAACACTTCATCCAGGAAGTAGTATAAACCGCAAAGTGAGGCAGTATTTATGGGAGGGAATATAAAGGAAGACGATTAGTCTAAATAAGTGACACCTGGCAGAAGGAAAGAAGATGAGAAAGTGAAACCAAAACAAAGAACATCATACAAGAGGTAGAGAAGAACGTCTGCCAGACCTTCTCACAGAACTGGCGGTGACAACAGTACGTCGTGTCCAGCCGCCACTACTTTTCCAGGCGAGCCAGGTCTTCCCTGCACAACAAAGTAGGGGACAAAATCAGGTGTGCACTGCGCAACGCCATCTGTGGCAAGGTGCACCTCAGTACGGATACGTGGAACAGTAAGTAACGGTCAGGGACGTTATATCTCCATAACAGCACACTTGGTAAAATGCAGTGGCGGCTGGGTCTGAGGCGGATAGCAGTTTGCCACATGTCCTTTCACCACCGAGGATTGCAGGGCACTTCAGTTTGCCTCCTGTTGCTTCCTCCTCCTACTCCGCTTCCTCATCCTCTACCAGCTCCTCATCCGGTCAATGTAACACCTTCACCACCAACTTCAGCACAGCCAGGGGTAAACGACAGCAGGCAGTTTTAAAACGTATCTGTTTGGGGGACAAACCCCACACCGCGCAGGAGCTGTGGACGGGCCTTGAACAACAGACCGATGAGTGGTTTGTGCCAGTGAGCCTCAAGCCCGGCCTGGTGGTGTGCGATAATGGGCGAAATCTCGTAGCAACTCTGGGACTAGCCGGTTTGACACACATCCCTAGCCTGGCGCGTGTGCTGAATTTGGTGGTGCAGAGATTCCTTAAAAATTACCCCGATATGTCAGAGCTGCTGCATAAAGTGCGGGCCGTCTGTGCGCGCTTTCGGCATTCTCACCCTGCTGCTGCTTGCCTGTCAGCACTGCAGCGTAACTTCGGCCTTCCCGCTCACCGCCTCATATGCGACGTGCCCACAAGGTGGAACTCCACCTTGCACATGCTGGCCAGACTGTGCGAGCAGCAGCAGGCGATAGTGGAGTTTCAGCTGCAGCACGCATGGGTGAGTCGCTCGGCGGAACAGCACCACTTCACCACCAATGACTGGGCCTCCATGCGAGACCTGTGTTCCTTGTTGCGCTGTTTCGAGTACTCCACCAACATGGCCAGTGCCGATAACGCCGTTCTCAACGTAACTGTTCTCAACGTAACTATCCCACTTCTATGCCTCCTTGAAAAAGTGCTGCTGGCGATGATGGAAGAGGATGTGGCACAGGAGGAGGAGGAGGAAGAGGGATTATTTCGTAGGGTTTCCAGTCAGTCAGTCATTCCCAAGTGGCTCCAAGGGTGGGTTCGTGCACCCACAAACGCCAGGTACACAATTGTCCAGCCAGGGCACAGTTCTGGAGGATGACGAGGTGGAGGATGAGGAGGAGGAGAGGGAGGAGAAGGAACCATGTTCACAGCAGGGTGGCACCCAGACCAATTCATGGCCATCACTGGTGCGTGGCTGGCGGGATACAGAGGACACAGACGATACACCTCCCACAGAGGACAGCTTTTCATTGCCTCTGGGCAGCCTGGCACACATGAGCGATTACATGCTGCAGTGTCTCCGCAACGACCGCCGAGTTGCCCACATTCTAACTTGTGCTGATTACTGGGTGGCCATGCTGCTGGATTCCCATTACAAGGACAATGTACCATCCTTAATTCCCTCACTGTAGCGTGATCTAAGATGCGCGAGTACAAGCAGTGTATTATCTGAACGTGTGTTTAGCACGGCATTAAAGTGAACCAGGCATGGATCCCACAGGACTTGTCCGAACCTTGTGCAGAATAGACATGTATACCTTCCTTAACCAGCCATTGTTATACTGCAGCGCAATTGCTCATTCTTGTATTTTGGATATTTCACACTCTTTTGGAGTGTACCCTAATTTAAAAAAATTTAATTAAAACCAAAAACCAGTGTTGGCTACCTCGTCCTCCTCCACCACCGCTTCCACCTACACCGCTCCCCCTCCACCACCTCCTCAAACTCCTACTCCAAATGGAACTTCACCTCATAAATCAAATAGTTTGTTTTTTTATTTGCACGTATTTTATTTTCACTACTTTGTCAGTTACATTTTCTGGTTAAATTCACCAATTTTTGGGTGTGATGTACCACTGCTATACCTATTAGACCGGTAAAAAAAACAAAAAAAATTAGTCTTTCACATTTTTTGGGTGAAATTCACAAATTTTGGGGTGTAATATACCCCTCTACCTAGTTGACAGCTTCGGGTGACAATAAACAATTTTTTTCTGTCATAGACCCCTGCTCTACCAAGTAGACAGGTTAATAAATTTCAGTAATTTTTATGTTACATTCTTGGGTTGACATTTTACAATTTTAGATGTTAATAAACCCCTGCTCTGCATAGGTGACAAGGAATAAAATTTCTGAAATTCTTCTTTAATTGATGCGTGCCACCTCCTTTCATTCAATGCTTAAACTTTAACAAGTTGTACCACATTTGCGCTTCAATAATGTATCCCACATTTCCGCTTTACTCTTTTGGCCCACATTTGCGCTTCTGTAATTTGTCCCACATTTGCGCCTCAATAACTTTTCCCATATTTCCGCTCGATCCCAAAAATCTTTTATAAATTTATCTCCCTTAAATTTGGTCTCTTTCTCACGCTCCCTCTCCGGCGTGGAACCCTGATTCGCCGATAACCGTGATCAACATGGTAGGATCAGAAAAGAACATCGAAAGTTGATAGAGAAGATATTCAAATGGCTAGTGGATGTCACTGGGGCACCTCTACATAGGTGACAGGAACATAAATTTAAAAAAATCGTCAATTACATTGTCAGGTGACATTTTTCTAATTTTGCCGGATAGAAACCCCTGCTCTGCATAGTTGACAGGGAATAAAATTTAAGAAATTCTTCATTAATTGATGCGCGCCACATCCTTTCATTCAATGCTTAAACTTTAACAAGTTGTCCCACTTTTACGCTTTAATACTTTGTCCCATATTTCCGCTCTATAATTTGAAATTTGAAAAAATGTATCCTCCCTTGGATGTGGCCTCTCTTTCTCACGCTCCCTCTCCGGCTTGGAAACCCGATTCCCCGCCACCCATGATCACCATGCTAGGCGCATAAAAGAACATCGAAAGTTGATAGAGCAGATATCAAATTGGATCGTGAACATCACAGGGATGTGCGACATGGTGGGGCAGTAAATATGCACATGCCTACACGAACTGACTGACAGTGGTCAGCCCCTGCAACTTCCGGGTCTCCAAATTGGGCACATGGCCTGAGCTTGCCCTTTACCCCTTGGAGGTGCTGGCCTGCCCTGCAGCCAGTGTATTGTCTGAACATAGAGGGGGTTATCACAGGTTATATTTCCCAATGTTTTGGGGTGTACCCTAATAAAAAAATAAAAAAATAAAAAATTGAAACCAAAAAGCAGTGTAGGCTACCTCCTCCTCCTCCACCGCCGCTTCCACCTACACTGCCACATCCATCGCCTCCTCAACCTCCTACTCCATATGGACCTCGTCCTCCTAGAGCAAGATTATAATTTTTTATTTTTACGTATTTTATGTTATTTAAAGTCATTTCCCGATCCACATTTTTTAGCAGAGCACTTGCCATGCTCTTAAGCACATTTTGATGCCATTTGCAGCCCTCTAGCCCTTTCCATGACATTTTTACAGCCATTTTAGTGCTCAAAAGTTCAGGTCCCCATTGACTTCAATGGGGTTCGGGTACGAGGTCAAGTTCGGGTCCCGAACTCAAACTTTTTTGTGAAGTTCGGCCGAACCCGTCGAACCCGAACATCCAGGTGTCCGCTCAACTCTATTAGGGACCCATCTGCGGAAGCCACCTTGACACCTGGTAGATGGGCCCGACACATGTTTGAGCAAATATGTGTGCTAAGAGCTTCCATTAACTCATTTATAGTCGGTATTGTACCATTTTTATTTAGAATGACTCCCATTTCTTAGCTCTATTCTTTGTATGTATAATGGTGTGCAGCCATTTTGTTTTATGTATTAAAAAGGTCACAGAGAGGCATGGAGCATTATCAATCATGTTAATGCTTTGCTGTCCGGAGCTGAGCTTGGCTGTCTTCTTACGCAGCAGATTCCACGCACGGCATCCGCTCGTGTGAAAGAGCCCTAAGGGTACCTCCATACAAACATACGGTGTAGCCACGAAAGAAAAATAAAATATAAGGTGTAGAAAAGGAAGAAAAAAAAGAAATAGAAAAAGAAAGAAAAAAGCAGGAGGGGATCAGAATGGAGTTTCCATGCCTCTGCAGTCACCCCCAATTCTGGTAGTATCTGATATTAGCCTAACGTAATTGTTTTCACAACCTCCTTGCTATTCATAATTTTTTTAAACGTAGGCAATCTCTTGAAACCCTTTTGGAGAGGGTGATTTTCTGTTTTTGTTTTTTATTCCCTGCCTTCCCGGAGTCATAACTCTTTTATCTTTCCGTTCACATAGCCATATGAGGGCTCGATTTTGGGGGACAAGTTGTACTTTCTATTGGCACCATTTAATATTGCATACAAGTGGAAGTGGCTTAGTTGCCCATAGCAACCAATCAGATTCCACCTTTCATTTTTCATAGATCCTTTGGAAAATGAAAGGTGGAATCTGATTGGTTGCTATAGACAACTAAGCCAGTTCTACTTCACACCAGTTCACACCAGTTTGATAAATCTTCTCCTTTGTTTTTACAGCCTTCACTATGTGGTAAAAGTGACCCTTGCCCTTCATTCTCTAGGTCAGTATGATTACAACAATAGGAATCTTAGAGGATATAACCAAAAAGGCGGCTCTCCACTGGTTTTCTGGAAATAGGTGCTCTTTCCCAAAATGACTCACCCTTGTCAATTGTGTATGGTTTAAAAATAGAATAATAGCGGGCAGGCACTCCAATTATGGGTTCATGAAAAAGTGGGATAATTTAATACAATTTAAAAAATACAATTTAAAAATACATATGACATTCATAGCAATAATGATAATAACATTAATAGTACAATAGAATAAAAATAATAGCAATATTGCAGCAGCAGTTGATGGCAATAGAAATATATATATACACTCACCTAAAGAATTATTAGGAACACCTGTTCTATTTCTCATTTATGCAATTATCTAGTCAACCAATCACATGGCAGTTGCTTCAATGCATTTAGGGGTGTGGTCCTGGTCAAGATTATAATCCAGTAGTCCTAGGACTAATAATTCCTGTTTAAGGTCTATTATTAAAACGTAACTTTTATTTGCTATTAACATACACATAAGACAAAACAAAAGACTCTGTTGAGAGTATTATTAAAAATACATATGGAGGGATGATTGACAGGTGGTAGATTATATAACACTCCGTCACTGTGCAATGCCAGAGTGAGGGATACAGCTGTATCCTTTTATGAGTGTTATGAATTATTCATGTAGTTTGCCTTTTGGCACTAGATCCTAAAATCTTTGTCTGCTGGTGTTAGCCAACACCAGACAGTCTAGACCTTTTGGGCTTTCAATCCCTCAGTTTCGGAGATCAGTATGTGCACTGTTATCTATATCTCCATTGCAGTGATACTTCTAACTGAGGCTAATATCTATGCCTACTGATTAGGTCTATTACTACCCCTGTCTTAGAGCTGATTCACACTGCGTCTGCAGATCGCGGTGCTGCAGCTCAGACTATCCCTGACATAATCTTTAAAAAGTTATAAGACGTAGCTCCCCCGACATGTTTCACCGCACCAGGCGGCTTCTTCAGGGGAATGGAGCCACTGACAACACGAGTGTTTGGTGTTGAATATAATTTATACTCGCAGGGTGGGTCATATCTCTCCCTTACCCTATGAAATTGTCTACTCGCGTTGTGCTCGTCCCGTAGGGCCAGTCACCGCTCAGGCCATTATTGATGACGTCACTTTGTATAGACCTATCCGGGTGGGTTCCCATGCGCCTGCGTTCTCCACAGGTCTCGGATTTTCTATACGGAGCATGCGCCAACACTTAGAAGGTAGATGAATTAATCATCCACTGCGCATGCCCCTGCACTTAGGTTCTTCACATTCGGCCTCCGATTTTCTGTACAGGGCATGCGTAAACACTTAGAAAGTGGATAGATTGGTCATCCACTGCGCATGCCCCTACACTTAGATTATTCACACTCAGCCTTTATAATATTTCATATAGAGCATGCGTCAGCGCTTGAAGTTAATCATTCACTGCGCATGCCCCTGATCTTAAATTATTCACATTCGGCCAGTTCGGGTCTCAATTGCGCATGCGTAGGGACTCTGATTCTTTCAAGAAGGTTTATCCTGCTCCGCTCTATAAACGGTATACACTCAGACTTTTACATTCCTTGAGATATATAGCTATTATCTGGTTAGCCTGCAATACTACAGGTCTAAAGTAGAGATTCTGCAAATAAAATACTCTATTTTTTCAGCATTGATTGAAAAGTAGCTGTTATCAGGTTGGTCTGCAATGCAACAGTTCTGAGGTCAAAATTTATTTCAGAGAGAATTATTCCATCCACGCTAAGAGCGTCTATTTGTATATATCAGCCTAAATGTGCTATTATTCCTATATGTGGTCCACTTTTAACCTTTCATATTTTTATTTGGTATAAGTGATCGTCCTAAACTATTGGCACTAAAGTGTGATGACCTTGTCCGATCGTCAACACTCTAAAAGCTACTTACCGGTGTTTTTGCCCTATTCTTTCTCAACCGTCTCCATTTTTTGTCTTAAATACTTATATAATTTCAATATATCAAAAAGAGAATGGGGAGAGCAATATTGTTTTTTCTTTATTATAATTACCATATTTATGGCATATGAAGTATGGGGATCTACCCCACTCTCTTCAAATAAATGCAGTGAAGGAGAAACCCTCATTAAGACCATTGGGGCTCATAGTGTTAAGTCTATCTATCCACCGTGCTTCACACTGCAGGAGTTTCCTGTCTAGATTTCCCCCCCTTGGGCCTAGACTTAATTTTTCGATACCCCAAAACTGCAGGACTGATGTATTATTATTATGTACGTATTTAATATGTCTCGCGATCGGGGTGTCCTTTCCTGTCTCTATGGAGCTGATGTGGCCCGAGATACGGCGCCTCAGCTCTTGTATAGTCTTGCCCACATATAACATGGGGCAAGGACACGACGCTATATATACAACTTCTGTTGTCTTGCATGTGATCCGTTGTCTGATGTTATATTCCCTCTTGTCTCCAGGTATTATGAATTTTTTAATACGGGGAATGTACTTGCAAAATGAGCAATCTCCACATGGTGCTGAGCCATTATATTTATCTTGTACTAATATCTTTTCTGTTTCTATTTCCTTTAGGTGGCTATGTACTAGTTGGTCCCTCAGATTTGGGCCTCTCCTATAGGTGACACTAGGATTTTTGGTAAGTACCGATTTGAGGTCTCTATCCGTCTGGATTATATGCCAGTATCTTTCCAATATATGATAAATCTCTTTATTGTATCCGTCGAATGTCCCAATGCATCGGATGATCTCATCCTTTTTTATCGGGGTTGTTTTCAGTAGGTCATCTCTGTCGGTATTCTGAGCTCTATTGAATGCCCTTTTAAGGGGGGCGGTAGGGTATCCCCTCCTCTTAAACCTATCCCAGAGATGTCCACTTTCTCTCTTAAATGAGATCTCATCCGAGCAATTGCGCCGGGCCCTCAGATACTGACCTGTGGGTATCCCCCTCTTCAAAGGTGAGGGATGCCAACTGGACCAGTGCAGATAGCTATTAGTAGAAGTTGGTTTCCTATGTATTTCAAGACAATCTCCTGAACTCCAAACTGAATGTCAGAATGGGAAAGAAAGGTGATTTAAGCAATTTTGAGCGTGGCATGGTTGTTGGTGCCAGACGGGCCGGTCTGAGTATTTCACAATCTGCTCAGTTACTGGGATTTTCACGCACAACCATTTCTAGGGTTTACAAAGAATGGTGTGAAAAGGGAAAAACATCCAGTATGCGGCAGTCCTGTGGTCAAAAATGCCTTGTGGATGCTAGAGGTCAGAGGAGAATGGGCCGACTGATTCAAGCTGATAGAAGAGCAACGTTGACTGAAATAACCACTCGTTACAACCGAGGTATGCAGCAAAGCATTTGTGAAGCCACAACATGCACAACCTTGAGGCGGATGGGCTACAACAGCAGAAGAACCCACCGGGTACCACTCATCTCCACTACAAATAGGAAAAAGAGGCTACAATTTGCACGAGCTCACCAAAATTGGACTGTTGAAGACTGGAAAAATGTTGCCTGGTCTGATGAGTCTCGATTTCTGTTGAGACATTCAAATGGTAGAGTCCGAATTTGGCGTAAACAGAATGAGAACATGTATCCATCCTCTGATGGCTACTTCCAGCAGGATAATACACCATGTCACAAAGCTCGAATCATTTCAAATTGGTTTCTTGAACATGACAATGAGTTCACTGTACTAAAATGGCCCCCACAGTCACCAGATCTCAACCCAATAGAGCATCTTTGGGATGTGTTGGAACGGGAGCTTCGTGCCCTGGTTGTGCATCCCTCAAATTTCCATCAACCGCAAGATGCTATCCTATCAATATGGGCCAACATTTCTAAAGAATGCTATCAGCACCTTGTTGAATCAATGCCACGTAGAATTAAGGCAGTTCTAAAGGCAAAAGGGGGTCCAACACCGTATTAGTATGGTGTTCCTAATAATTCTTTAGGTGAGTGTATATAATTTAGCACAGTATAGTCCTGAAATAGCAGCAAATGAACTTCAATAGTCGACCTGTTCTTGGTTTAGCAATAATTCATCCTTAAAACAATGTCAATGTCTCAATATTCCACAGCAAAAAAATGGAAGTGCGATGTGCCAGTAATAATGTTTCAGCATGTAACAGCAACAATGTTATTGATAGCGATAGCTGTTAAGAGTAGCTGTAAATACTGATAGCTTGATATTTCCGTTCTTATACGATGCAGATAATCACTCCTTTAAATACAGTCACGCTTTTTGGTATATGCGGTTCCTCCGTTATATGCAATAGATGTCTTTACTCACCGTTCGGCTGTCTCCTGGTGCGGGGTCCAGATTCTGAGAGCAGACTGACCTTTATCTTGTTCTTTTGGGAAACTCCGATCGCAGCTGTATTCCAGATTCGGCGTCCCTCGTGTTATGGAGGCGTCTCTGTGTGATTCAGGTTCGCCCCTCAAATATTCAGTTTGCCTTTTTATTCCGCTGCCGGTGTTCCACTTGTGTAGGGATGGGTCAGTTTACCATGAGTTTTTCTTTCTTTTAGAGCGCTCCAGCACTGTAGTCTTCTGTATTAGTATGCTTGTTCACCCAAACATGTTTCGGAGCGTAAGCTTGCTCCTTCCTCAGTGGTCAAGCATACTTCACATCATGCGGTCTTTTTATTATGTCCAGATCAATCAGAAAAGCCGGAATCAGATCCGGAATTGTCTCTCTGCATTTATTTGGAATTTTTTTCTTTTCTACTATTCATAACCTCCAAGTGTTTAAATTACATTATCTTTATGCTGCTTCCAAATATACAATTGCATTTCTCCATAGGATATCCTATAGAGATACATATACATAAGATAGTTTAAAAAGATATATATAGTATATATAAAGTATATAAAATATATTCTCCAGATGAACATAAAAATGTGTGAACATATAAAAAATTTTGTGTACATGTATAAAAAATGTATAAAAAGTGTAGTATTCCCTAGAGGTCTCTACACTTTTTATACATTTTTTATACATGTACACAAAATTTTTTATATGTTCACACATTTTTATGTTCATCTGGAGAATATATTTTATATATTTTATATACTTTATATATACTATATATATCTTTTTAAACTATCTAAAAGAACAAGATAAAGGTCAGTCTGCTCTCAGAATCTGTGCGGGACGCCGCACCAGGAGACAGCCGAACCGTGAGTAAAGACTTCTATTGCATATAACGGAGGAACCGCATATACCAAAAAGCGTGACTGTATTTAAAGGTGCGATTATCTGCATCGTATAAGAAAGGAAATATCAAGCTATCAGTATTTACAGCTACTCTTAACAGCTATCGCCATCAATAACATTGTTGCTGTTACATGCTGAAACATTATTACTGGCACATCGCACTTCCATTTTTTTGCTGTGGAATATTGAGACATTGACATTGTTTTGAGGATGAATTATTGCTAAACCAAGAACAGGTCGACTATTGAAGTTCATTTGCTGCTATTTCAGGACTATACTGTGCTAAATTATATATATATATATATATATATATATATATATATATATATTGCCATCAACTGCTGCTGCAATATTGTTATTATTTTTATTCTATTGTACTATTAATGTTATTATCATTATTGCTATGAATGTCATATGTATTTTTAAATTGTATTTTTTAAATTGAATAAAATAATCCCACTTTCTCATGAACCCATAATTGGAGTGCCTGCCCGCTATTATTCTATGATTACAACAATACCACATTTATATACAGTAGTTTTTCTTGTGTTTTAATACTGGGGGAAAAAAAAAAAAAATATTTTTTTCTTTGCATTGCCATATTCTGACCCCCATAACATTCTTAGAGTTACATCTACAAACATGTGTGGGGGTTCATTTTTGTGGAACAATCTGTAGCTTTTATTGATACCATTTTGGGGCATGTATGACTTTTTGATCACTTTTTATTAAATTTTTTGGGTAGGTGAAGGAATGAAGCCATTTAGATCCCCCCCCCCCCCCCCGTTATGCCATATAAATATTTACATAGTACATGCATTTCCAGATTTTTTGATTCTTTATTTTTATTTTGAGGAAATGGGGGGGGGTGTGATTTCAATTTATATATTTTTATTTTTAGTATTTTTAAAAACTTTTTTTTTTTACTTTTTTTTAGGCCAACGGGACCCCAACATGCAGTCATTAGATTGCCATTTGTATTAAGCAATGGATTGCCATTTGTATTAAGCAATGGAATTTTGTCTATTACAAAATACAAGAATCAGTATATTTCAATCCCGTGCTGCCCCCTGCAGGCCTGCATTGGAATACAGTTGTGTTCAAAATTATTCAACCCCCAATGCTGTAAAAGGTTTTAGGGAATTTAGTGTACATTTGTAATTGTGTTCAGAATGAAATCTTACAAGGACTTTTTAAAGAACCAAATGCAACTAAAATGACATCAATTGTTTTTGTAATACAGTATTAAATGTTTTTTTTGTGATTTCTTCATTGACACAATTATTCAACCCCTTAAAGACTACCACTCTTAAGAACAGAGGTTCATTCAAGTGTTTTCGATCAGGTATTGAAAAAACCTGTGGATGTCAAGGAGCAGCAATCAAGCATAATAAGCACCAATTAGGCAGATTTAAAAGGACTGTGATACTCAGCTCCTTCTAGACATTTACTGGTGTGTTTACAAACATGGTGAAGTCAAGAGAATGGTCCAGGAAGACAAGAGAAGAGGTGATTTCTCTTCACAGGAAGGGCAATGGCTATAAGAAGATTGCAAAGATGTTAAACATACCAAGAGACACCATAGGAAGCATCATTCGCAAATTCAAGGCAAAGGGCACTGTTGAAACGCTACCTGGTCGTGGCAGAAAGAAGATGCTGACTTCAACTGCTGTGCGCTACCTGAAGCGCAAAGTGGAGAAAAGTCCCCGTGTGACTGCTGAGGAACTGAAAAAAGATTTGTCAGATGTGGGTACTGAAGTTTCAGCTCAGACAATAAGGCGCACACTGCGTAATGAAGGCCTCCATGCCAGAACTCCCAGGCGCACCCCCTTGCTGTCTCCAAAGAATAAGAAGAGTCGACTGCAGTATGCCAAAAGTCATGTGGACAAACCACAAAAGTTTTGGGATAGTGTTCTGTGGACTGATGAAACAAAATTAGAACTGTTTGGGCCCATGGATCAACGCTATGTTTGGAGGAGGAAGAACAAGGCCTATGAAGAAAAGAACACCTTGCCTACTGTGAAGCATGGTGGGGGGTCAATAATGCTTTGGGGCTGTTTTGCTTCTACAGGTACAGGGAAGCTTCAGCGTGTGCAAGGTACCATGAATTCTCTTCAGTACCAGGAGATATTGGATGAAAATGTGATGCAGTCCGTCACAAACCTGAGGCTTGGGAGACGTTGGACCTTTCAACAGGACAATGATCCCAAGCATACCTCCAAGTCCACTAGAGCATGGTTGCAGATTAAAGGCTGGAACATTTTGAAGTGGCCATCGCAGTCACCAGACTTAAATCCGATTGAGAACCTCTGGTGGGACTTAAAGAAAGCAGTTGCAGCGCGCAAGCCTAAGAATGTGACTGAACTGGAGGCTTTTGCCCATGAAGAATGGGCGAAGATACCCGTAGATCGCTGCAAGACACTGGTGTCAAGCTATGCTTCACGTTTAAAAGCTGTTATAACTGGAAAAGGATGTTGTACTAAGTACTAAGATTGAATGTCACTTGGGGGTTGAATAAAACTGATAATGATGTGAGCACAGAAAAGACATTTGTGGTTATTTCATTATAAATGTTATGTTATATTTGTCTGACTTACAAGTGCCTTTTTGATTTAATTGTAAACAAGATGACTGAAATGATCAAAATCAATGTCAAACTGGCCCAAACACTCAATTTCAGTGGGGGTTGAATAATTTTGAACACAACTGTATATCAGCAATAGGCCTAGAAGCCTTGTACAGGCTTGACCTCTTACTACTAAGAACACAGCCACAGGGTTCCTTTCCTGGAAGCACAAGCCTTCAGGTTTCTTACCTTTGAGGGGCATTATTGCTGATCGCAGATATTAGCCCTGGTGTCTGCTGTGTGAAACAGCAGGAACCCAGTGGCTATGGCGCTCACTACGCTCCAGAGCGGGCTCTATCTTTGAAGACCCACCATCCGCCATACTATTAAAGCGGATGTCGGGAAGGGGTTAATTGTGCTATGTAACTTGCAATAATGTTTGGTACATCATATGTACTATGTACTGTGCTTTTAAAAGGGGTTCTTCTGGAATGTTATCATTATCAATAGGAATGAGCGAATCGACTTCGAATGAAAAATCCGAAGTTGATTCGCATAAAACTTCGTTCTAATACTGTACGGAGCAGGACCTCCGTACAGTATTAGAATGTATTGCCTCCGATGAGCCGAAGTTATTGCTTCGCGAAGTCTCACGAGACTTCGCACACTAACTTAATAAAGTAATTTGTACTGTAAAAAAACATTTCCCGAACTCGGGTTTGGTTCCAGGGTACCACTTGGAACCGAACCCGAGTTTGGGAAATGTTTTTTTACAGTACAAATTAATTTATGAAGTTAATACCCGAAGTCTTGCGAGACTTTGCAAAGCAATAACTTCGGCTCATCGGAGCCAATACATTCTAATACTGTACGGATCTCCTGCTCCGTAGAGTATTAGAACAAAGTTTTATGCAAATCAACTTTGGATGTTTCATTCGATGTCGATTCGCTCATCCCTAATTATCAACATGGTCACCGGCAACCCGTCCAAGAATGTGACTTTGGTGGGTTGCCTCCATTTACAGTTTCTTAGGGAGTGTGAGATCCAGAGTTGGCGCTAAGATCACATCATACTGATGAGATGTGATTTTAGGCTGCTCAGCCTGCCAGCATATTCCATGTACTATCTCTCTAGTACTATCTATTGTAGAGCAGGAACTCTCGGACATAAAAATTCATAGTAATTCAGTTTTATTTTATTGAACTTCTTGATTTGTTTTTTTCTGAACACTGAGCTGGTTGGTTGCCAAAATATTCAGGTTTAGTCCCTGGCTGTTCATTTGATACCTAGCACTTTAAATGAAAAGTGATACGTGTCTTCAATGTTTGTACTAATTCATCTACAATAGAATCCATCTTTACTTGACATGATGTGTCTGACATCTTGTTTTCTTAAATTAATTGTAAAAGGTTCCTGGAATATAATATTCTGCAGTGTAAATGTGAATGTCTCTGTCTTAATCCAGTTAGTATTGCAGAAGTACTCAACCACTGTTAAATTCCTCAGAGGTAGAGTCATGTAGAATTGATTCTTATTTATAGATTCATGATTACTGATTTCATATTATTGAACAATATTGTGCTATGTGTGGGTTATACTGTCTGTGTCTTATCAGAAATAGGAAAGTTCAGATACAACAAAACTGTCAATGATTTTTGGATTTCACAGAGGTTATACAGTACAGACCAAAAGTTTGGACACACCTTCTCATTCAAAGAGTTTTTTTTATTTTCATGACTATGAAGGCATCAAAACTATGAATTAACACATGTGGAATTATATACATAACAAACAAGTGTGAAACAACTGAAAATATGTCATATTCTAGGTTCTTCAAAGTAGCCACCTTTTGCTTTGATTACTGCTTTGCACACTCTTGGCATTCTCTTGATGAGCTTCAAGAGGTAGTCCCCTGAAATGGTCTTCCAACAGTCTTGAAGGAGTTCCCAGAGATGCTTAGCACTTGTTGGCACTTTTGCCTTCACTCTGCGGTCCAGCTCACCCCAAAACATCTCGATTGGGTTCAGGTCCGGTGACTGTGGAGGCCAGGTCATCTGGCGCAGCACCCCATCACTCTCCTTCATGGTCAAATAGCCCTTACTTTCAAAGTTTTCCTAATTTTTCGGCTTACTGACTGACCTTCATTTCTTAAAGTAATGATGGCCACTCGTTTTTCTTTACTTAGCTGCTTTTTTCTTGCCATAATACAAATTCTAACAGTCTATTCAGTAGGACTATCAGCTGTGTATCCACCTGACTTCTCCTCAACGCAACTGATGGTCCCAAACCCATTTATAAGGCAAGAAATCCCACTTATTAAACCTGACAGGGCACACCTGTGAAGTGAAAACCATTTCAGGGGACTACCTCTTGAAGCTCGTCAAGAGAATGCCAAGAGTGTGCAAAGCAGTAATCAAAGCAAAAGGTGGCTACTTTGAAGAACCTAGAATATGACATATTTTCAGTTGTTTCACACTTGCTTTTTATGTTTATAATTCCACATGTGTTAATTCATAGTTTTGATGCCTTCAATGTGAATCTACAATTTTCATAGTCATGAAAATAAAGAAAACTCTTTGAATGAGAAAGTGTGTCCAAACTTTTGGTCTGTACTGTATATAACATCACCAGGGCCGGCGCCACCTGTAAGGCGACCTAGGCAGCCACCTAGGGCACAATTTAGCAGGGAGCAACGGCCCTGTGCAGTTTTAAAAAAATAGCGTTGCCGCAAGTTCTATTTTTTTTAAAGTATGGCGGTGGCGGGCCCTCCCCTGCAGCGGGCGGCTGCCGCACTGCCCAGAGAGAGGGACTGACAGAAGGGAAGCGCCTCTAATGTAGTGTGGCCGAGCTCTGTTTGGTCCGCGGTACAGGAGCTTTTGTTTCCTGTACCCGGCCGGACTGACAGGAAGTGCTCACTTAGTGTGCACTTCCTTTCAGTCCGGCCGGGTACAGGAAACAAATGCTCCTGTACCGTGGACCGAACAGAGCTCGGCCACGCTACACTAGAAGTGGGGGGGGGGAATGGAATGAGAGTGACAAGGGAGGGAGGGGAGGGGGGCAGAAGAGAGTGACAAGGGAGGGGGGTGAGGAAATGATGAGAGTGACAAGGGAGGGGGGATGGAAATGATGAGAGTGACAAGGGAGGGGGGAGGAAATGATGAGAGTGACAAAAGAAGGGGGGGAGGAAATGATGAGAGTGACAAGGGAGTGGGGGGGAAATTAGAGTGACAAGGGAGGGGGGAGGAAATGATGAGAGTGACAAGGGAGTGGGGGGATGAGAGTGACAAGGGAGGGGGGGATGAGAGTTACAAGGGGGGAATGAGAGTGACAAGGGAGGGGGGGAATGAGAGTGACAAGGGGGGGAATGAGAGTGACGAGGGAGGGGGGAGAAGAGAGTAACAAGGGAGGGAGGGGGGAGAAGAGAGTGACAAGGGAGGGGGGAGAAGAGAGTGACAAGGGAGGGAGGGTGTCACGACCATGGCCATGGTCGTGACTCCCCCGCAAGCAGTTGCCTGCGGTTTGGTCTGTTGTCAATCACATGGTGAGGATTGCTGGTATGTTACCTCACATGTGGTTGCCGCTGGCAACATGATTGTATTCACAGTATAGCAGCCTGAGCTGTTGCTAGGCAGCTTGCTGTGAAGGGCATGCGGTAGCACCTGGCAACCTCTCTTTATATGTGTGCACTTTCCTTGTTTGTTGTGCACTAGGTTGTTGTATGTGTGTACTGTGAGACTTTCCTTCACTTGCGGTTGTCCGTGGCAATGTGTGGTTTAGTGTACATGTGGTGGCAGTGTCTCGGCCTTCTGGCTGTTCCCCAGGACATGGTTGCCACGCATGTCATTGCCGGTGGTAACAGCTGCAGTGTGATATTTGTGTGTGTATTCCCCTTTAAGTGGTTTCACTTCCCTGGTTGGTGTTGGAAGGGTTAATTCCCTTTCCAGTCTGTGTCTGTGTGGGTGTGGCCACTTTGGGCTATAAAGCCTCTGTGGAGACCTGTAGCTGAGGGGTACTCCAGCCTTGTAGTAAGCTGGAGGCATCCTCCTGATCTCTAATACCATCTGCCAGTGAGGGCCACCCTTGTGGTCATAAACCTATGTATTGATATTATTTTATGTTTATGTGGTGTCTGTTATTATTGCAGCAATGGATATGGGTTCCTGTGTGTTTATGTGTGTGTGCTGTGTCCTTTTATGTTTGGGTGTGGACATCAGCCTGTTAGCACGGGATCCTGTCAGTGTTCCTGTGGCAGGTAGGTGTGGAAGTGCTTTTCAATCTCCTGCCATATCCATAGGCTGTTTATGTCTCTCGTCCCATGCAGCTTGGCCAGTTTAGACTCCTGTTCGTCCATATTTAGGAGGAACAGGTTGTCTTATCCAGCTCCTAGCTCAGGGATCTGTCCAGGGCTAGTAGGAAAGCGAGGTTCCTGAGTATGAGCCCTCCTACCATCAAGGTCGGCTCATACAGCTAGGAGTCAGGGTCAGATTAGGGATGCGCTAGGAGGTGACCTTCTCCCTAATTCTGTTGTCCTGGTCAAGCAGCTTCCACTTAACTTAACATCACACGGATTAGAGTTACCCCCACTCTAATCTGTGACAGAGGGGGGAGAAGAGAGTGACAAGGGAGGGGGGGTAGAGTGTGCCAAGGGAGGGGGGAGAAGAGAGTGACAAGGGAGGGAGGGGGGAGAAGAGAGTGACAAGGGAGTCCCCAGACCTAGACCAAGAGCCAGACTGCAGCCAGAGACCAGATCATCATATTGTCCTGGTGGTAAGTAGACAATGCAATATGTTTATTATTTGTTTAGTTATTAATACTACATTGGAAACAAATTTACCTCACATTAAAAGGACACTATAGTCCCAGAACCAGTACAGTTTAATGTAGTGGTCCTGGTGTCTATAGCCTGTTCCTGCAGAGAAAAGACACTGTGCACTACTGGTGGTAAAGGTAAAGGAGCACTATAGTGCCAGGAACACAAACTAATTTTCCTGGCACTATATAGTTGTTAGGAGTGGGGCACCCTCGTGTCCCCCTCCCACTGGGCTGAAGGGGGATCCTCCTCTCAGCTGCGAATGCGCATGCGCATGCATTCAAAACTATGTTCCACGTCTTCCCACTGTAATTTTCACAGTGAGAATCGCGGAAGCACCTCTAGCGGCTGTCAGGGAGACAGCTACAAGAAGCTTGATTAACCCTATGGGAAACATAGCAGTTCTTTTAATTTAAATGCTGAGAAAGGGGGGGGGCGGCAATTTTTCTTGCCTAGGGCGGCAAAAATCCTTGCATCGGCCCTGAACATCACAGGTCATGTTCACATGTGCATTTACACATTGGCAGTTAGTGATGGACGAACATCTGCCGGGACAGTTCGCGAACACGATCAAATGTTCGCGAACCGCAAGTTTGCGGCGGGTCCCAATCATTTTAATGGCAGGTGAACCTGAAAAACCTTCAGCTCATATTTGCAGCCAAGAAATAATTACTAGAAGTGCACAAATAGTCCCACAACATGGACAGTGACATACCAGATGTATTATTCGAATTTGCGATCTCCATTCATAATTTTTTTCAATGCAAAATATCGGCAATATAATTTTCGCGTACGCGCATGCGCAAATGCACTATACAGTACCCAAATGCACTATAAAGAAAGTATATTGGTATATAACACCCCACTTCAATCAGTTTTTTTGGGGGGGCGACTGGTAATTATTTGTTCTAATAACGCTTGTCCCTCTATATACCTGCACTATCACAGCAGAACTGCATACAACTGCCGCACAATACAAATGCACTATAATATACTTTCTAACATAGAAAGTATATTATAACATTGTACAAGGAAGGCAATCCATTAGAATATACATAAAGATAAAACATAACCTTTACTAATGTTACTATGAGGGTCCATTCACACGTCCGTAAGTGTTTTGCGGATCCGCAAAACACGAACACCGGCAATGTGCATTCCGCAATTTGCGGACAGCACATCGCTGACTATAATAGAAAATGCCTAATCTTGTCTGCAATTGCGGACAAGAATAGGACATGTTCTATTTTTTAGCGGAAACGGAAGCACTGATGCGGAAGTGCGGATCCGCACATTCCGACCCTATTGAAAATGAATAGGTCTGCACACGTTCCGCAAAATTGCAGAATGGATGCGGACCCATTTTGTGGACGTGTGAATGGAGAACATATCCCTTAAAATGAAAATAAATTAAATTATTAAAGTTAAGCAAAAAGCATAGATGTGCTCGGCGGCACCAAATCAGAAACCATATGTCCTACCACAATCCGGGGGGTTCCAGTGCACATCCATGAATCCCGGAGGGAAAGCAAAAAAACATCTATCCCTGGGCTAGATGATGATGTGGTATTGAAGGACAGGGTGGGCAAAGAACTGTCCCTGATATTGCCCTACAGGGGGGTGCTATTCTGGCCCTGATAGCCTAACCACAGACCACCCGCCCTGATAAGAGCGACCCCGTCCAGAACCTTACCCTATATAAAAAATGGCTCTAGTAAGCCCCTAACCCCTAGGCCCATGACTTCCAGGTGATCACTATATAGATCTATGTGTTTTTGACTCATTATAAAAGTATATTATAAGTATATCGCACCCCTCTGTGTATCACACATATAGATAGCACTCCTATACCAGTCCTTAAAATGACTTTTGTGACCCTATTAGCTAGCGTTTGGTGTCCCTAACAGCCTGCTCCACATAGCAACCTCTCCCTACACTGGCAAAACACTGAATGGCCAGATCAGGTTTATTTATAAGGTAGGGGGTATGTCCATGTGCTGAAATGTCTCAATTGTCTGTCCTGTACCACCTGATGGATGTGTCATGGGTCAAAGTTCTTCACAATGTAAAAGAATATGGCGGATGCAGGCATATTTTTTTAATGAAATAAGAAATTTGAAATGAAGTTAAAAAATTTGCTATTTACACCATTCTCTATTAAATTAAATGAAATATTGTAAAAGTACAGTGACTCTTTAAGATAGTGTTTCTCAATCTGCAAATCACTAGCCGACTCTGACATAAGCATCAAGACGTGGGGTGGTTCTCCCTCAATGACAGGCAAATTCTTCAGTACCTTTTTTGAACAGTGTGCTGCAGTTACAATACAAATCCACAATATCCACTTTAGGATGTGGAGATTCTCACTGGTGATCAAGCTGTATAAATGAGTATCCATCTACACATGTGCCATGGACTTCCTGTACACCTCTCCTTTCATCTGGCCTGCTTTTTATAGTTATTCTGGCCCTGTCCTGGGTGGTTCCGGTACAGGATCCATGTACCATCAATGTGGTTTCTTGTAGTTAGGGATAGTTACTGTTCAGTAAGACAAGGTTTCCTGGTCTCTATTGGCCTCTTTTCATTGGAACACCACCAATCTACCTTTTGCAACCTCTACTTCTATGGGTTTTGTCTCTGTGTTTTTGTCCGTATTCATCTAAATATTTGTTATGTTGTGGGCCCATATTTTGCTTAGATTTATGGTCTTTTATTTACTTATTTTAATTAGATATATTAAAGGTCAGGTTTTAATGTCCCATGAATACAATCATATGGTCACTCTGAATTTAGACTAGACAGTCTAATGAAGCACCACAGTGGCTTATGCTGGATGGCATATTTTTCACTCTAAAAGACACATCTGACCATATGACGCACCTAGGTTATAGGGAAGGAAAATAAGATTTATTTTTTTTCAAACCTCAGATCAGACCCCCCAGTCTTTATCAGACCTCAGATCAGACAAAAAAGTTTATAAAACAACTTACCTCTCCTGCTCCGGATGGCACCACCACTCGGGAGATCCAGCATGATCTTTCTGCTGGGTTGCACTGCGACCTAATATCGCACAGTCTCAGGACCAAGCACAGTACAGAGCCTGGAGAAGACCAGCGGTGGGCAATACTCACGCTAGCAGTGCTACACTCACCGCTCCCTGGTCCTACTGTACTAATGAGCACTTCCATAATGGAAACTCTCATTAGTATTCGTTTTATAGGATAAGCCATCATTATCTGATTGGTGGGGGAACTGACACCCCACAACACCTCCGATCAGCTGTTCCCAGGTAGCTCTGGCAAAGTGTGAGACCAGCTCTAGCCACTATACAATATATGAAGCTGTTTAGTTCAAGTTTCTATATCTGGCACCAAGGCTGTGCTATATTTAGTTGGATATATTAACCCCTTAAGGACCCATGACGTACATGCACGTCATTTCTTTGCGGGACTTAAAGAGCCGCAGCAGGGGTCCAGCAGTCACTTAAATCACCGATGCCGGCGCATTAACCCTTCATGTGCCGCGGTCAGTGCTGACCGCGGCACGTGCGATGTCAGGCGGGAAACTGTATGAGTAATACACACTGTATTACTCATACAGTCAATGCATTGAAATACAGAAGTATTGGAATGCATTGTAAAGGGGATAAGACCCCGAGAAATTAAAGTCCCAAAGTGGGACAAAAAATAAAGTGAAGAAAAGTTGAAAAAATAAAGTTTTACCCCCCAAAAATTAAGTTTCAAGTAAAAAATATGGAAAAAAAGAAAAGTAGACATATTAGGTATCGCTGCGTCCACATCGACCGGCTCTATAAACATATCACATGACCTCACCCCTCAGATTGAACACCGTAAAAATAAAAAAATAAAAACTGTGCTAAATAAACAATTTTTTTGTCACCTTACATCACTAAAAGTACAACACCAAGCGATCAAAAAGGCGTATGCCGGCCAAAGTAGTACCATTTTAACCGTCACCTCATCCCACAAAAAATAAACCCCTACCTAAAACAATCGCCCAAATTTTTTTAAAACTATGGCTCAGAATATGGAGACACTAAAACATCGTTTTTTTTTGTTTTAAAAATGTTATAGTTTTTATTGTGTAAAACGTAAGTAAATAAAAAAAGTATGCATATTAGGTATCGTCCCGTCCGTAAGAACCTGCTCTATAAAAATATCACATGACCTAACCCCTTAGATGAATACCGTGAAAAAAAAAAAAATATGTGCAAAAGCCATTTTTTGTCACCTTACATCACAAAAAGTGTAATAGCAAGCGATCAAAAAGTCATGCGCACCCCAAAATAGTGCCAATCAAACCGTCATCTCATTCCGCAAAAATCATACCCTACCTAAGATAATCGCCCAAAAACTGAAAACACTATGGCTCTCAGACTATGGAGACACTAAAACATGATATTTTTTTGTTTCAAAAATGAAATCATTGTGTAAAACTTCCATAAATAAAAAAAAGTTGACATATTAGGTATCGTCCGTAATAACCTGCTCAAATCAACCAATCAGTACCAATCAAACCGTCATATCATCCTGAAAAAAATTAGCCCTATACAAGACAGTCACCCAAAAAATAAATAAAACTACGGCTTTCAGAATGTGGAGACACTAAAAAAATTATTTTTCAAAAATGCTTTGTTATGTAAAACTGAAACAAACAACCAAAAAAAGTTGTCATATTTGGTATTGTTGCATCTGTGACAACCTGCTCTATAAAAATACCACATGATCTAACCTGTCAGATGAATGTTGTAAATAACAAAAAATAAAAACGGTGCCAAAACAGCCATTTCTTGTTAACTTGCCTCACAAAAAGTGTAATATAGAGCAACCAAAAATCATATGTACCCTAAAATAGTACCAAAAAAACTGCCACCTTATCCCGCAGTTTCCAAAATGGGGTCACTTTTTTGGAGTTTCTACTCTAGGGGGGCTTCAAATGGAACATGGTGTCAAAAAAACAGTCCAACAAAATCTGCCTTTCAAAAACCGTATGGCGTTCCTTTCCTTCTGCGCAATGCCGTGTGCCCGTACAGCAATTTACGACCACATATGGGGTGTTTCTGTAAACTGCAGAATCAGGGCCATAAATATTGAGTTTTGTTTGGCTGTTTACCCTTGCTTTGTAACTGGAACACACCAGGTCTGAAAAAAGGGGAGTGGCGTGAGGGGGGAAAGGGATGGGCCAGGAGACCAGTCTCAATTATCATTTTCTACGTTTTAGGTATAGAAAATGGTCTAAATTTAAGCCAGAAGGGAGCTGGCATAGATTTAGACCGGTGGTGGATCTGCCAAAGTTATGTAGAGGCTGGTGCAGGGGTGTAGCTATATGCGAAGCACAGGGGCCTAAACTCAGAAGAGGCCCACACAGGAGGAAGGCTAAAAGATTTTATTGTCAGGTTCACCTGTACAGTCAGGGGTGTTGCTAGGTTAAAATATTCGGGGCCTGGACCCTGATGTTTTGTCCCAGGCCGGAATGTACTGCCTGCCAGATAGATCCAACTGTATTGCCATCCTCAGGACAGCAATACAATTGAATCCAATGCCTTGCAAGAGCTGAAGGACCTGTGATGACATCCATAGGCGTGCGCAGCCTATTGCATTAGGGTGTGCACCCTAAAGCACAAACACGCGCGCGTGTGTGTGTATGTATGTATTTATATTAATATATAGCCTTTATGCCATTAGCCCCCATTATTATCCCCCATTTTGAATCTCTTTAGCCACCATTATGCCTCTCTTTAGCCCCCATTATGCCTCATTAGCCCCCATCATCAGCCCTTATGCCTCATTAGCCCCATCATCAGTCCTTATGCCTCATTATCCCCCATTATCAGCCCTTATGCCTCATTAGCCCTCATTATCAGCCCTTGTGCCTCTCATTAGCCCCCATTATACCTCTCATTAGCCCCATTATGCCTCATTATCCCCCATCATCAGCCCTTATGCCTCATTAGCCTTCATTATCAGCCCGCATTTGTCTTTTTATATATATATATATATATATATAGCCTTCATGCCATTAGCCCCCATTATAAGCCCTTATGCCTCTCATTAGCCCCCATTATGCCTCTCATTAGCCCCTTTTATGCCTCTCATTAGCCCCCATTATGCCTCTCATTAGCCCCCATTATGCCTCTCATCAGCCTCCATTATGCCTCTTATTAGCCCCCATTATTTCTCTCAGTAGCCCCCATATGCCTCATTAGCCCCTATTATGCCCCCAGCATTTAAAAAACCACTTACCTTTCTGCTCCTGGACGCCGCGGCTCCTCGCCGCCCGCAATCCTATTCCTTCTGCTGTCCGCCGTGCTCTGAACGGGCGCGCACAGCGTGAAGTCACAAAGCGCCTCACACTGTGCTCAGCCCTGCACAGCCGGCAGCCAAGGAACGGGAAGCGGTAAGTACATAGCAATCACCGCTTCCTGGTCCTCCGGTACTAATGAGCGCTTCCAAAATGGAAGTACTTCATTAGTATTCTCCGGCCAGCAGGCTTGATTAGGGTGTGCCCAGGCAGACCCGGAATAGCCTATGCGCATGCCTATCATGACATCACAGTCCATGTGATCAGTTCTAAATGCAGTAGCTGAAAAGGACCTGCGATGATGTCACCATCATGTGACCAGTGCAGGAGAGGACGGCTCAGCAGTGAAAAGAAGTCCTGGGAAGAAGCTGTGGTGAGGTCTGCTACATGAGGAGAGGTAAGTGAAGGGGTAGATTACTCAGTGTGAGAGGCAGAGCAATGTTAAGAGTTGTAGGTATTTAACTGGGACTGTATTTTAAGGCTGAAGTTATTTACGTGGGACAGTGGGGTGGAGTGATGTTATTTACATGGGACTGAATAATGAGGGGTGATGTTATTTACATGGGACTGTATGTTGAAGGTGGCTGGGGAGGGGTGATGTTATTTACGTGGGACTGTATTTTGGAGGGGGCTGTAGATAGAGCGGGATGGTGTGATGGTATTTACATGGGACTCTATGGCGGAGGAGGGAAATAATGTTATTTACATGGGACTGTATGGTGGAGGGGCTGAGGAATTATAATTTCTGAGGACAGTAAATGGAGGAATATAACAACAGGGAGCACTGCAGGGGGGCATTATAAATACTGGGGGCGCTTCAAGGTGAGCCTTATAACAGTAGGGGGCAAAATAAATACTGGGGGCACTGTGTGGGCATTATAACCGTAGGGGCGATATAAATACTGGGGCACTTCAGGGTGAGCATTATAATAGTAGTGGGTATTATAAATACTGGGGGCACTTTGGGGACATTTTAAATCCATGGGACATTAAGCGTTCTTATTACTACTGGGGGCTCTATAGGAGGGACTTATAGATCCACATTATTTCTATTAAGAGCATTATGGGGGGCATTATTACTACTGAGGGGTCTGTAGAGAGCTTTATTACCACTGGGATAACAATAAGGGGGCCTTATTTCTACTAGGGGCTCTGTAAGGACATTATTAATACCGGAGGGCTCTTCTACTAATGGAGGCACTCTTGGGGAGTACTATTACTGTTGGGGGCACTGTAGGGGGCAGTATTACCAATGAGGTCATTCTAGAAGGGAATTACCATTGGTGGGACTATGAGGAGAACTATTACTATGGGGGGTACTCCTTTTTCTTCAGGATAGTATTTGGGGGTAGACAAAAGTGAGGAAGCTAAGATGTCTGTGTTTCACACTCTGCAGAGACGAGGCGCAGCTGAGAGAAGTTGTCCGGACAGAATGGAAAAGATGATGACAGGGAAGATCTACATCAGATTAGACTCACCTGGGAGGCACTGGATGTGAAAGATACGTGCTGCTGTATAGCTGTTTAGCAAGTACAGTAAAATGTCTTCAGTGCTAATGTTTGCAGGGGGAGGGGTTGGAGGGGGCGATTGGTTGACTTATAGAATTGGGCAATATTCATTGGGGCTTGGGCCCCGGATCTTTTGAGACCCTAGCAACGCCCCTGTGTACAGTAACAGATAATTGCATTAGGCTTGTCAGTAAAAGCAAAAAACGGAAGAGACCACTGTGGTACTCAGCAGAAGTGGCCAAAATCATTAAAAACTAAAAGATAGCATTTAGTAATTATAAAAAAAACAAAAAGGGGATGACAGGGAAATTTATAAGATTAGGCAGAGAGAGGCCAAGCAAGTTATAAGAGCTTCTAAAGCACAGGCAGAAGAGAAATTAGCTCAGTCAGTGATAAAAGGCGATAAGACAAATTTCAGATACATAAATTAAAAAAGGAAATTAAAACAAGGAATTACCAAATTAAAAACAAAGGAAGGAAGGCATTTGGAAGAAGATAAAGAACTAGCTGACTGCCTCAATGAATACTTCTGTTCAGTTTTTACAAAGGAAAATGAAGGAAAAGGACCTCAGTTAGGGAAGAAGACTAATGAATCTTTTGATGCATGTGTCTTTACAGAGAAAGAGGTTCTAAGTCAGCTGTCTAAAATTAATACAAATAAGTCACAGGGGCCTGATGGGATACACCCAAAGCTATTAAAATTGCTTAGCGGTGTACTAGCAACCAATCACTGGTAACAGGAGTCGTTCCCATACTGTTGAATGGATTAGGCAGTGGCTGGGGGACAGACAACAGAGGGTTGTAGTCAATGGAGTATATTCAGACCATGGTCTTGTTACCAGTGGGGTACCTCAGGGATCTGTTCTGGGACCCATATTGTTTAATATCTTTATCAGCAAAATTGCAGAAGGCCTTGATGGTGTGTCTTTTGGCTGATGACACAAAGATTTGTAACAGTGTTGATGTTTATGGAGGGATACACCGAATGGAAAAGTATTTAGGAAAACTAGAGGAATGGTCAAAAATCTGGCAACTAAAATTTAATGTTGATAAGTGCAAGATAATGCACCTGGGGCGTAAAAACCCAAGAGCAGAATATAAAATCAGTGATACAGCCCTAACCTCAGTATCTGAGGAAAGGGATTAAGGGGTCATTATTTCAGAAGACTTAAAGGTAGGCAGACAATGTCATAGAGCAGCAGGAAATGCTAGCAGAATGCTTGGATGTATAGGGGGAGGAATTACCACTAGAAAGAAGGAGGTGCTCATGCCGCTCTACAGAGCACTAGTGAGACCTCATTTGGAGTATTGTGCTCAGTACTGGAGACCATATCTCCAGAAGGATATTGATACTTTGGAGAGAGTTCAGAGAAGAGCTACTAAACTAGTACATTGGATTGCAGGATAAAACTTACAAGGAAAGATTAAAGGACCTTAACATGTATAGCTTGGAAGAAAGACGAGACAGAGGGGATATGATAGAAACTTTTAAATACATAAAGGGAATCAACAAGGTAAAAGAGGAGAGAATATTTAAAAGAAGAAAAACTGCTACAAGAGGACATAGTTTTAAATTAGAGGGGCAAAAATGTAAATGTAATATCAGGAAGTATTACTTTACTGAGAGAGTAGTGGATGCATGGAATAGCCTTCCGGCAGAACTGGTAGCTGCAAATACAGTGAAGGAGTTTAAGCATGCATGGGATAGGCATAAGGCCATCCTTCATATAAGATAGGGCCAACGGTTATTCATAGTATTCAGTATATTGGGCAGACTAGATGGGCCAAATGATTCTTATCTGCCGACACATTCTATGTTTCTATGCTTCTATTATAAAATTACATCATATCCAGAGACACTATATACAGTCGTGGCCAAAAGTTTTGAGAATTACCTAAATATTGGAAATTGGAAAAGTTGCTGCTTAAGTTTTTATAATAGCAATTTGCATATACTCCAGAATGTTATGAAGAGTGATCAGATGAATTGCATAGTCCTTCTTTGCCATGAAAATTAACTTAATCCCAAAAAAAACTTTCCACTGCATTTCATTGCTGTCATTAAAGGACCTGCTGAGATCATTTCAGTAATCATCTTGTTAACTCAGGTGAGAATGTTGACGAGCACAAGGCTGGAGATCATTATGTCAGGCTGATTGGGTTAAAATGGCAGACTTGACATGTTAAAAGGAGGGTGATGCTTGAAATCATTGTTCTTCCATTGTTAACCATGGTGACCTGCAAAGAAACGCGTGCAGACATCATTGGGTTGCATAAAAATGGCTTCACAGGCAAGGATATTGTGGCTACTAAGATTGCACCTCAATCAACAATTTATAGGATCATCAAGAACTTCAAGTAAAGAGGTTAAATTCTTGTTAAGAAGGCTTCAGGGCGTCCAAGAAAGTCTAGCAAGCGCCAGGATCGTCTCCTAAAGAGGATTCAGCTGCGGGATCGGAGTGCCACCAGTCCAGAGCTTTCTCAGGAATGGCAGCAGGCAGGTGTGAGCGCATCTGCACGCACAGTGAGGCGAAGACTTTTGGAAGATGGCCTGGTGTCAAGAAGGGCAGCAAAGAAGCCACTTCTCTCCAAAAAAAACATCAGGGACAGATTGATCTTCTGCAGAAAGTATGGTGAATGGACTGCTGAGGACTGGGGCAAAGTTATATTCTCTGATGAAGCCTCTTTCCGATTGTTTGGGGCATCTGGAAAAAGGCTTGTCCGGAGAAGAAAAGGTGAGCGCTACCATCAGTCCTGTGTCATGCCAACAGTAAAGCATCCTGAGACCATTCATGTGTGGGGTTGCTTCTCATCCAAGGGAGTGGGCTCACTCACAATTTTGCCCAAAAACACAGCCATGAATAAAGAATGGTACCAAAACACCCTCCAACAGCAACTTCTTCCAACAATCCAACAACAGTTTGGTGAAGAACAATGCATTTTCCAGCACGATGGAGCACCGTGCCATAAGGCAAAAGTGATAACTAAGTGGCTCGGGGACCAAAACGTTGACATTTTGGGTCCATGGCCTGGAAACTCTCCAGATCTTAATCCCATTGAGAACTTGTGGTCAATTTTCAAGAGGCGGGTGGACAAACAAAAACCCACTAATTCTGACAAACTCCAAGAAGTGATTATGAAAGAATGGGTTGCTATCAGTCAGGAATTGGCCCAGAAGTTGATTGAGAGCATGCCCAGTCGAATTGCAGAGGTCCTGAAAAAGAAGGGCCAACACTGCAAATACTGACTCTTTGCATAAATGTCATGTAATTGTCGATAAAAGCCTTTGAAACGTATGAAGTGCGTGTAATTATATTTCACTACATCACAGAAACAACTGAAACAAAGATCTAAAAGCAGTTTAGCAGCAAACTTTGTGAAAATTAATATTTGTGTCATTCTCAAAACTTTTGGTCACGACTGTACAGTGACATGACATACAGTATATACGTGTAGGAAACAAATGGATCGGCTGCTGGGCCTGAGAAGAGCAATGTTGACTAACCACAGGAGTGAAGGTTGCACAAGAGGAGGGGGTTGCGAATAAGTTGCTGGGTGGGGTCCCATTCAAAAATTTGTTGTGGGGTCCAGTCATTCCTATTTATGCCACTGGGTTGGCGCCTCTTCATAGCTTTGGTGGATGCTTTTATGCTCCATGAATAAATAAAGTTTTTAAAATGGTTAGCTTTCAACCTAGTATTAATATATATTAAGAATCTGGACTGGCACTCTAAATGTGTGTATAAATGTATCACTACTATAGTGCGTTAAATGGTCATAAACATTTAATAACAATTGGTTTAAAAAACACAATAAAAAACACAATAAAAAGATATATTGATGGGCATACAATAATCTGTGCCTCAAGCAAATGAGAAATTAGGCCACTCAGAATACGTGCATTCAAAGTTCCTTGAGTTAATATTATAATGGTTCAGAGATCTGTGTTATACTCATGAGAGAAGGAGATGCATCTCCTGTGAATGAAAATCCACTTGTTATCACATAGTTGTGAGAAAAGGTTATCCCATGTAATTGCGTCTTTTGAGACGGATCCTTGGTTTTTATATAGTCCGAGTTTTATGACAATAAACGTCCGGACCCAATTTCCACAGATGGTTGTATATAAAAGTGATATCACACTGGATGTAAATAGGTAAATAGGTCTTACCTTCTCTTTTCAGATTTTGGCTCGATTACATACCCGATATTAGTTTCGTGCTGTATTCGTTATCCCAACACGCTCGTACAAACGCCGGCGTGTCACGTGGTTTGTGAAGGGATCTCGGCGTGTATCTCGCAGAAGGATATCGCGGGAACTGATGCCGTAAGTCTGATAGGAGTTTTTACTGTATTTGGAGCGCTCCAATTATTCAGATGTTTAGTCAGACTCTGTAGTCATCTGTGTAGAGGCCTCTTCTTGGTGTTGGTCTGATGGGAGTAGTCAGCTTTCATGCCAGACGCGTTTCGGGGACCTCTTTCCTGCTGCTAGATACGCGCCGAGATCCCTTCACAAACCACGTGATGCATCTCCTTCTCTCATGAGTATAACACAGATCTCTGAACCATTATAATATTATCTCAAGGAACTTTGAATGCACGTATTCTGAGTGGCCTCATTTTTTCATTTGCTTGAGGCACAGATTATTGTATGCCCATCAATATATATTTTTATTGTGTTTTTTATTGTGTTTGTTAAACCAATTGTTATTAAATGTTTATGACCATTTAACGCACTATAGTAGTGATACATTTATACACACAATTAGGATGCCAGTCCAGATTCTTAATATATTTTGTAAAACTTCCTCCTGTAAGGGTGAAACAGTGTATGGGACTAGAGCACCTATTCCTTGACCACATAGGAGTGAGCTATTCCTATCATTCTTAATTAGCCTTGGTATTAATATATGTTCAGTGATTGAAAAGCTAACAAAAATAAATAAATGTATGTGTCAAACCAATCTTAACCACTTAAGGACCACAGGTTTATAACCCCCTAAAGACCAGGCCCTTTTTTACAAATCGGCACTCCACAACTTTAGCGGTTTATTGCTCGGTCATGCAACTTACCACCCAAATTAATTTTACCTCCTTTTCTTCTCACTAATAGAGCTTTCATTTGGTGGTATTTCATTGCTGCTGACATTTTTACTTTTTTTGTTATTAATCGAAATTTAACGATTTTTTTTGCAAAAAAATGAAATTTTTCACTTTCAGTTGTAAAATTTTGCAAAAAAAACGAGATCCATATATAAATTTTGCTCTAAATTTATTGTTCTACATGTCTTTGATAAAAAAAAAATGTTTGGGTAAAAAAAAAAAATGGTTTGGGTAAAAGTTATAGCGTTTACAAACTATGGTACAAAAATGTGAATTTCCGCTTTTTGAAGCAGCTCTGACTTTCTGAGCACCTGTCATGTTTCCTGAGGTTCTACAATGGCCAGACAGTACAAACACCCCACAAATGACCCCATTTCGGAAAGTAGACACCCTAAGGTATTCGCTGATGGGCATAGTGAGTTCATAGAACTTTTTATTTTTTGTCACAAGTTAGCGGAAAATGATGATATTATTATTATTTTTTTTCTTACAAAGTCTCATATTCCACTAACTTCTGACAAAAAATAAAAGCTTCCATGAACTCACTATGCCCATCAGCGAATACCTTGGGATGTCTTCTTTCCAAAATGGGGTCACTTGTGGGGTAGTTATACTGCCCTGGCATTCTAGGGGCCCAAATGTGTGGTAAGGAGTTTGAAATCAAATTCTGTAAAAAATGGCCAGTGAAATCCGAAAGGTGCTCTTTGGAATGTGGGCCCCTTTGCCCACCTAGGCTGCAAAAAAGTGTCACACATGTGGTATCTCCGTATTCAGGAGAAGTTGGGGAATGTGTTTTGGGGTGTCATTTTACATATACCCATGCTGGGTGAGAGAAATATCTTGGCAAAAGACAACTTTGTATAAAAAAATGGTAAAAGTTGTCTTTTGCCAAGATATTTCTCTCACCCAGCATGGGTATATGTAAAATGACACCCCAAAACACATTCCCCAACTTCTCCTGAATACGGAGATACCACATGTGTGACACTTTTTTGCAGCCTAGGTGGGCAAAGGGGCCCATATTCCAAAGAGCACCTTTCGGATTTCACTGGTCATTTTTTACAGAATTTGATTTCAAACTCCTTACCACACATTTGGGCCCCTAGAATGCCAGGGCAGTATAACTACCCCACAAGTGACCCCATTTTGGAAAGAAGACACCCCAAGGTATTCGCTGATGGGCATAGTGAGTTCATGGAAGTTTTTATTTTTTGTCACAAGTTAGTGGAATATGAGACTTTGTAAGAAAAAAAAAGAAAAGAAAAAAATCATCATTTTCCACTAACTTGTGACAAAAAATAAAAAATTCTAGGAACTCGCCATGCCCCTCACGGAATACCTTGGGGTGTCTTCTTTCCGAAATGGGGTCACTTGTGGGGTAGTTATACTGCCCTGGCATTTTCCAGGGGCCCTAATGTGTGGTAAGTAGGTAAATGACCTGTGAAATCCTAAAGGTGCTCTTTGGAATATGGGCCTTTTTGCCCACCTAGGCTGCAAAAAAGTGTCACACATGTGGTATCGCCGTATTCAGGAGAAGTTGGGGAATGTGTTTTGGGGTGTCATTTTACATATACCCATGCTGGGTGAGAGAAATATCTTGGCAAAAGACAACTTTTCCCATTTTTTTTATACAAAGTTGGCATTTGACCAAGATATTTCTCTCACCCAGCATGGGTATATGTAAAATGACACCCCAAAACACATTCCCCAACTTCTCCTGAGTACGGCGATACCAGATGTGTGACACTTTTTTTGCAGCCTAGATGCGCAAAGGTGCCCAAATTCCTTTTAGGAGGGCATTTTTAGACATTTGGATACCAGACTTCTTCTCACGCTTTGGGGCCCCTAGAATGCCAGGGCAGTATAAATACCCCACATGTGACCCCATTTTGGAAAGAAGACACCCCAAGGTATTCAATGAGGGGCATGGCGAGTTCATAGAAATTTTTTTTTTTTGGCACAAGTTAGCGGAAATTGATATTTTTTATTTTTTTCTCACAAAGTCTCCCTTTCCGCTAACTTTGGACAAAAATTTCAATCTTTCATGGACTCAATATGGCCCTCACGGAATACCTGGGGGTGTCTTCTTTCCGAAATGGGGTCACATGTGGGGTATTTATACTGCCCTGGCATTCTAGGGGCCCTAAAGCGTGAGAAGAAGTCTGGAATATAAATGTCTAAAAAATTTTACGCATTTGGATTCCGTGAGGGGTATGGTGAGTTCATGTGAGATTGAATTTTTTGACACAAGTTAGTGGAATATGAGACTTTGTAAGAAAAAAAAAATAATTTCCGCTAACTTGGGCCAAAAAAATGTCTGAATGGAGCCTGACAGGGGGGTGATCAATGACAGGGGGGTGATCAATGACAGGGGGGGTGATCAATGACAGGGGGGTGATCAGGGAGTCTATATGGGGTGATCACCCCCCTGTCATTGATCACCCCCCTATAAGGCTCCATTCAGATGTCCGTATGTGTTTTGCGGATCCGATCCATGTATCCGTGGATCCGTAAAAATCATACGGACATCTGAATGCAGCCTGACAGGGGGGGTGATCAATGACAGGGGGGTGATCAGGGAGTCTATATGGGGTGATCACCACAGTCATTGATCATGCCCCTGTAAGGCTCCATTCAGACGTCCGTATGCGTTTTGCGGATCCGATCCATCTATCAGTGGATCCGTAAAAATCATGCGGACGTCTGAATGGAGCTTTACAGGGGGTTATCAATGACAGGGGGGTAATCAATGACAGGGGGGTAATCAGGGAGTCGATATGGGGTGATCACCACAGTCATTGATCACGCCCCTGTAAGGCTCCATTCAGACGTCCGTATGCGTTTTGCGGATCCGATCCATCTATCAGTGGATCCTTAAAAATCATGCGGACGTCTGAATGGAGCTTTACAGGGGTGTGATCAATGACAGGGGGGTAATCAATGACAGGGGGGTGATCAGGGAGTCTATATGGGGTGATCACCACAGTCATTGATCACGCCCCTGTAAGGCTCCATTCAGACGTCCGTGTGCGTTTTGCGGATCCGATCCATCTATCAGTGGATCCGTAAAAATCATGCGGACGTCTGAATGGAGCTTTACAGGGGTGTGATCAATGACAGGGGGGTAATCAATGACAGGGGGGTGATCAATGACAGGGGGGGGTGATCAATGACAGGGGGGTGATCAGGGAGTCTATATGGGGTGATCACCCCCCTGTCATTGATCACCCCCCTATAAGGCTCCATTCAGATGTCCGTATGTGTTTTGTGGATCCGATCCATCTATCAGTGGATCCGTAAAAATCATGCGGACGTCTGAATGGAGCTTTACAGGGGTGTGATCAATGACAGGGGGGTGATGAGGGAGTCTATATGGGGTGATCACCACAGTCATTGATCACGCCCCTGTAAGGCTCCATTCAGACGTCCGTATGCGTTTTGCGAATCCGATCCATCTATCAATGGATCCGTAAAAATCATGCGGACGTCTGAATGGAGCTTTACAGGGGTGTGATCAATGACAGGGGGGTAATCAATGACAGGGGGTGATCAGGGAGTCTATATGGGGTGATCACCACAGTCATTGATCACGCCCCTGTAAGGCTCCATTCAGACGTCCGTGTGCGTTTTGCGGATCCGATCCATCTATCAGTGGATCCGTAAAAATCATGCGGACGTCTGAATGGAACTTTACAGGGGTGTGATCAATGACAGGGGGGTGATGAGGGAGTCTATATGGGGTGATCACCACAGTCATTGATCACGCCCCTGTAAGGCTCCATTCAGACGTCCGTGTGCGTTTTGCGGATCCGATCCATCTATCAGTGGATCCGTAAAAATCATGCGGACGACTGAATGGAGCTTTACAGGGGTGTGATCAATGACAGGGGGGTAAACAATGACAGGGGGGTGATCAGGGAGTCTATATGGGGTGATCAGGGGTGATCAGGGGCTAATAAGGGATTAATAAGTGACGGGGGGGGTGTAGTGTAGTGTAGTGGTGCTTGGTGCTACTTTACTGAGCTACCTGTGTCCTCTGGTGGTCGATCCAAACAAAGGGGACCACCAGAGGACCAGGTAGCAGGTATATTAGACGCTGTTATCAAAACAGCGTCTAATATACCTGTTAGGGGTTAAAAAAATCACATCTCCAGCCTGCCAGCGAACGATCGCCGCTGGCAGGCTGGAGATCAACTCTCTTACCTTCCGTTCCTGTGAGCGCGCGCGCCTGTGTGCGCGCGTTCACAGGAAATCTCGGCTCACGCGAGATGACGCCAATTGGCGTTAGCGTAGCCTGGGGGAGCCGCCGCAATGACGCCTTTCGGCGTTAGCGTGGCGGCAAGCGGTTAAAGGGTTTCTGTCACGAGAATAAACCCTAATAACTTAGCTGACATTAGCAATGTGCTAATGTCAGATGAACCTAAATAGTCTATTCCTACTTTTATCTATGCCCCGTTACTACAGAAATATAACTTTTATAATATGCTAATTAGCCTCTAGGTGCAGAAGGGCGCTGCCCCCTGCTCCTAGAGACTCCGTTCTCACAGCTCTGGCCACGCCCTGCTACACTAGATTGACAGGGCCAGGCAGCGTCGGTCTCCTACTGCCGGCCCTGTCTGCTGTGTAAATCTCGCGCCTGCGCTGTCCCGTTCAGTATTCAGTGTAGGCGCAGTGAGTGAAGGGGCGCTTGTCGACTGCCGGCTTCCTCACTGCAGCTGCGCCGAATACTGAACGGCGCGAGATTTCCCAAGCACACAGGGCCAGCAGTTGGAGGTGAAGACTGCCTGGCCCTGTCAATCTAGCGTAGCAGGGGGTGGCCAGACGTGGGAGAACGGAGCCTCTAGGAGCAGGAGCAACACCCCCCTGCACCTAGAGGCTAATTAGAATATTACAAAAGTTATATTTCGTAACGGGGGCATAGATAAAAGTAGGAATAGGGAATAGGCTGGTTAGGTTCAGCTGACATTAGCACATCACTAATGTTAGCTAGTTTAATAGGGTTAATGCTGGTGACAGAAACCCTTTAAGGGAATGTATCACCTATCATTTTTTTTCTGACAGTTAAAACTAGGTAGTGGCACATAGGGGTTTTTTCTAATCAGTTTTTTATTCCCTAATTGTAAATTTTTTTTATTCCATTTTCTGAACATGATTATGGGGGAAGCCTTTAGAGATGAGCGATTTTCAAAAAAATTTGATTCGGCTCTTTCGCCGAATTTTTAGAAAAAATTTGATTAGATCCGAATTTGTTCGCTGTGAATCGTGTTAAAAAGCGGCTAGTTCCTAGCTGCAGAGAGCCTTTATAGTGATGTAGAACACTGTGCCTTGCAGTAACATGCATAGGGAGTCTGCTGTGGTAGTGAAACAATACTGTGAGTCAGTATGACATGCAGATGACAGGCGTCGCTCTTAGAATCACTGCACACTTAATTTATTTGGGCAGTTACGGGGACAAAACTGACCAAATAACTCAAGTGTGAACTCAGCCTTACAGGTCAATGTTAGCGTCAAGAAGAAGCGCACTCCTTTTACACCGTGGGCAGTTGATTCCACCTAGATGTCTACAGAACCTGTTCTATTAAACGCTTATACAAGTAGAGCCCCCCGACAGAGTAGAGAGGGGACATGCAACCCAGTTTAATTGCTTTCTACATGGATTTACTTGAGCTTGTTCTACTGAACAACTTTTTCCTCTTTCAGGATAACTACTACCTACAACAACAGGGTACCGCTATGGGGTCCAATGTGGGGCCTCCCTATGCAAATTCAAATATGACAGACTTTGAAGAGACCTATGTTTATCCACATTCACTTTTTCGTACACAAGTACTCACATGGAAGCGTTATATTGACAACATCTTTTGCATATGGGAGGGCCCATTGGACTCCTTGCTTGAATTCCACACATTCCTCAATTCCATCTACCCAGAACTACAGTTCACCATCCATTATCACTCCAACTCAATTAACTTCCTAGACACCATGATCACCAAACTGCCTACCGGTTCCCTCACTACAGATTTATACAGAAAGACTACAGATCGCAATAGCCTACTACACTTCTCTAGCTTTCACTCCACAAATACCAAAAAGTCACTTCCATACTCTCAATTTGAACGGGTACGCCGCATAGTCAAAACAGTCCCACTGCAACAAACGAGAATAACAGAAATGAAACAGCGATTCCTAGCGTGTGGATACCCACAACACCTCCTCCATGAAACAACCAAACCCAGATTAGAAAAACAGAAAGGAGTAGCCAACAGGATACCTTTTGTACACACCTTTCATCCAAGTGCCAACAAAATGATTAACAGTATCAGGAATCACTGGCCCCTTCTACAGAAAGCCTACCCAGACATTGCTGAGTTCCAAAACCCGATACTATCTTGCACATGTCGTCCCAAGAACCTACGGGACCTAATTGTAAAAGCTGATATAGGCCCGGCCAAGACCACCCTGAGACAGACATTAATACACAAACAAAAGACAGGAACATTTCCCTGCATACACTGTTTCCAGTGCTCAAATGTACTGAAAGGATCCCAATTCCATCACCCACAGTCAGGCAAAAGCTTTCTGATCCGCGGCTTTTTTACATGCGAGACTAATTTCGTTGTATACCTATTAAAGTGCCCCTGTGGAAAGGTATATGTAGGAGAAACAACCCAAAAGATACGTGATCGTGTAGGCCAGCACAAATCTAATATCAGGTGTAAAAACCTATTACTCCCAGTACCAGCACCCTTTGAGGCAGCAGGCCACAATTTATCGCAATTAAAATACCAAGTGATAGAACAGGTGACACCAAGTAGGAGGGGAGGTGACAGAATTAAACTATTAAAAATGAGGGAAGCATACTGGATCCACATGCTTGACAGCCTAGAACCCAAAGGACTAAATAGGGAGTATGAGATTCACAACCTCATCTGAAACATTAGATATATAACGAGATTTTTTTCTTTCTCTTTTTCTCTTTCCCTTTCTTTTCCCCCCTTTTTTCCTTTTCCTATCTTTTTCACTGTAATCATGGATTCTGCTTATGACTCATATACCTCTATACTTTTATACTATATATCTATATATGTGATAGTATGTGGAGATGCACTTTTCCACCACCTTCTCATTTGTCATGTCATTCCCTTTTAGATGAATTAACCACACTGCTCCCACATCCTGTGGTCATCCATAGTATCCTTTTCTACGTTATGGTATGTTACATATTAGTCTTATGTCTATAGATTCGTATGCCAGATTATCCGTATGCCATATGTCCACATTATTTATGTTCCTTTTATGCATACAATTCTGTCCATCACCCTCTCCCTGTATTCTTTCTTATATACGCCTTTTCCTTTGACTACCTCGCTTTTTATATTCTCTTCATTGTGACTGTATGCGTCCCAGATATTATCGATAGTCTGTACGGAAACCAGAACGAGGCTTGACATGCATGGACACCTTCTGCGCATGCGTGACGCCAGCATCATACACCGGATCTCTTCTCTTACAACAGCGAGGCTTGACACGCAGCGGGATCCATTGCGCATGCGCCACACCCTCTGCTTCCGGACGCGCTCCCTCAAATAAGGGCGCGCATCCTACACAAATACAGGCGGCTTCCAATCAGTGCAAGCGCACCGTTACCCTAACGCCTATACCCAGGATACCTACCCTTAAGCGGCAGAAGGTAAGACCTTATTCAATCCTTGAGGGACAGCCAGGCATACCATCTTTTGTGACTTCATTAATATCCCCCTTGTATCTCAGGTGCATGCTACAAATGGTCAAATATTATACTCTGTGATCGTTATCACCTTATTCCCCGTCCACTCTCTTCTCTCTCTCCCCCCGCGCCCCCCCCTACCCATCCTTCTCATTCACCCATGGACCTATCCCCTGCTGTTCCATATACCTGGGTCCCATTCCAATCTTGGTAGATGTCTGGTTATAGTGATTTATAGCCCTAGCCTCCCTTGGTGACTATATCGTATTGTCATGATAATGCGTCTCTTCATTGTGGTAAGACTACTAATGCCCATGGATTATCCCAATATACTATGGATCTCTTTCTCTGGACATTATACCTCTTAACATGTTTTCAACTGAGATATTATTACGATGGGACCTAACCACAGTACCTGCACCAAGGATGTCTATTTATCTAAGTTATTGTTATAAGGATATGTCGAGCCATTGATTGACAGGTGGACAAGACTACAGAACCTTCTGGACTCTAATTATTGCCCCTTCATGTTACTTGCCATGGTACACTATGTAAATATCTATATGTTAGATGTGATCACATTATTTATTGTATATATTTTTTCTTTCTTGCTGTAGTCTGATGAAGGCCAAAGTGTGGCCGAAACGTCACTTACTGTACACAGCCGCAAATATCTATTAAAGAAATCCCTTTTTGCAACGCAATTTGCTGGAGTTTTATATTCTTAGAGTAGAGAGGGTGTCAGCAGTAAGTTTGTGTTGACGTCACTGATTATTTTGCCCTTCCTCTGATCCATCAGAACAATAACCCCCAAAAAACGGATCCTGTCTGTGGAGCATCCGCCTTCACTCGGTCAGCATTTAGTCAGTAATCCATCAGTAAAACCCCAAAAAACAGGAGTTGATCCAAAACAGAGATGACATGTGAATGGAATATTTGCATGTTTTCTGTGTTTGGTACCCACTCCTTTTTTGGGCTACCAAATAATAAGCCAATTCTGATGCAAAATAGGAACCATGCCATGCAGGCCTTACAGCTGTTACATAGACAGGATCCATTGTGAGTCTCATTGTTCCTTCCTTCTGACAGATCAGAAGAAGGGTCAAATAATTGATGATGTCAGCCAGGCCGAAAGGCAAAATAGTGGCCCAGTCATGAAGTGGGGAGGGTGGGAACAGCAGGAGAAGTCCACAGAGTGGCCCCATGACATAGTGGTGAGCTGGAAGCAGCATGAGGAGACCACAGAGTGGCCCAATGACAGAGTCTGGAGGTGGTAGCAGCATCAGGAGGCCACAGAGTGGCACAATGACAGTGTGAAGGTGGCAGCAGCAGCATGAGTAGACCACAGAGTGGCACAATGAAAAAGTGTGGAGGTGGCAGCAGCATCAGGAAGAGGACACAGGGTGGCACAATGACAGAGTGTGGAGGTGGCAGCAGAATAATCAGGAGGCCACATGGTGGCATCATGATAGAGTGTGGAGGTGGCAGCAGCAGCGTCAGTAGGAGGGCACATGGTGGCAAAATGACAGTGCGGTGGTGGCAGCAGCAGCATCAGGAGGCCACAGAGTGGCACAATGACAGTGTGGAGGTGGAAGCAGCATCAGGAGACCACAGAGTGGCAAGGTGACATAGTGTGGAGGTATCAGCAGCATCAGGAGACCACAGAGTGGCACAATGTAGGAGTGTGGAGGTGGCAGCAGCAGCATCAGGAGGCCACAGAGTGGCAAGGTCACATAGTTTTGAGGTAGCAGCAGCATCAGGAGACCACAGAGTGGCAAGGTGACATAGTGTGGAGGTATCAGCAGCATCAGGAGACCACAGAGTGGCACAATGTAAGAGTGTGGAGGTGGCAGCAGCAGCATCAGGAGGCCACAGAGTGGCAAGGTGACATAGTGTTGAGGTAGCAGCAGCATCAGGAGACCACAGAGTGGCAAGGTAACATAGTGTGGAGGTGGCAGCAGCATCAGGAGACCACTGAATGGCAAGGTAACATAGTGTGGAGGTGGCAGCAGCATCTGGAGACCACAGAGTGGCAAGATGATATAGTCTGGAGGCTGATCTATGCCTGATTCATCTTGACAAAGGTCAGTTTCTCCACATTTTGGCTGGACAGGCAAGTTCTTCTTGGGGTAACTATGGCCCCCACCGCACTAAACACCCGCTCTGATGCCACACTACTGGCCTGGATGGACAGCTTTTCCAGGGCAAACTCTGCCAGTTGCGGCCACAAATCCAGTTTGGCTGCCCAGTAGTCCAGCGGATCTTCAATGTGGGGTGGCAGGGTGCTGTCCAAGTATGCCACCACCTGCTGGTTCAGGTCCTGCTTCAGGTCTAGCTGCTGCTGCTGAGTAGTTTCTTCACTAGGCAGGTGAAGAAAGCTGCTCATCAGCGACTCTAAACTCAAGTTGCTGCTGATGAAGCTGGAACTGCTCCTACCCCTGCCGCCATCTCCACTGCATACTGCCACGGTGTGTCTGGGTCATCTGCCTCGTCTTCCTCATTGCCCTGTAGCTCCTTTGACTGCTCCTGCTGCTCCTCTCCTGTCACCTGTGTAGAAAAACCACCCATTTCGCTACACATTACTTGTGCTCCAATGTCCTCCTGCTCCTCCAGTTCAGCCCCCACAGGGCTCATGTGGCCATGAGATCTAAGCACCACGTCTCCAGTCCCCTGACCAGCCATATTTACCAGCATCTGTTCCAGGACATGAAGCAGTGGAATGACGTTGTTCATCCCATAGTCCTGGAGACTGACAAATAAAGTGGCCTCCTCAAAGGGCCTGAGCAAATGGCAGTTGTCACGCATGAGCTGCCACTGGCTGACATCGAAGTTACACAGGGGAGTACTCCTATCTGCTTGGATCATCAAGAAATCGTTTATGGCAGGGATGGCCAACCTGCGGCTCTCCAGCTGTTGCAAAACTACAACTCCCAGCATGCCCAGACAGCCTACAGCTATCAGTCTACAGCAGGGCATGGTGGGAATTGTAGTTTTACAACAGCTGGAGAGCTGCAGGTTCGCCAGCCCTGGTTTATGGCCTTTCTCTGTTCGTATAGTCGGTCCAACATATGGAGGGTGGAATTCCAGCGGGTGGAAACGTCGCATATCAGCCTATGTTCGGGGATGCCGTTCTGTTGCTGCAGCTCAAGGAGGGTGTGCGCTGAGGTGTACGAGTGGCTGAATTGCATGCAAAGTTTCCTGGCCATTTTTAGGATGTCTTGCAGATGCGTGGAAGACTTCAGGACCCGCTTGAGAACCAGATTGAACACGTGTGCCATGCAGGGCACATGGCTCAGCCCTCCTTGACGCAGCACCGACACCATGTTCTTCCCGCTGTCGGTCACCATGATTCTGATTTTGAATTGTCGCGGAGAAAGCCAGGATTCGATTTCTTGATGAAGGACACGGAGCAGTTCCTCCCCTGTGTGACTCCATTTGCCCAGGCAAACTAGGTGCAGAACAGTGTGACATGGCCATGCACTGCACATGTGGTATGCTGGAGGGGCACTGTGAATTGTTCCTGCAGTGGAGGCTGTGGACACGGTGGAGGATGAGGAGGCAGAGGTGGACATTGTCGCAGGACCAACGGCGTGAGAACATGGAGGCGGAAGCGGCATCACCTGGTCAAGTTGCTGCTGTGGCTGTGCAGGAACCACATTCACCCAGTTAGCCATAAAGGACATGTATTGCCCCTGACCGTAGTTACAGCTCCACATGTCGGTGCTGCCGTGTACTTTGGCAGACACTGACAGGCTCAAGGACTGGCCCACCTTCTGTTCTACATATCTGTGCAGGGCGGGTACTACCTTTTTGGCAAAGAAATGACGGCTTGGGACTCTCCACCTTGGCCTTGCACAAGCCATCAGTTTTTTTAAAGGTGCAGAATCCACCACTTGAAAAGGGAGGGACTGAAGCACCAGCAACTTGGCCAGGAGCACATTCAGCTTCTGCGCCGTTGGATGAGTGCACGCATACTGTTGTCTCTTGGCAATCGCTTCGGTGATCGATTGCTGACGGAATGACTGACAAGGAGTAGGAGGAGGAAAAGGAGCATCAGGACCAGCAGATGATGGGAAGGACAAACAGCTCCCTTCGGCTGAGGTGGTGGAGCCTTGACTGCCTGAAATGGGGTGCGTCCCAATGGGTGATGCAGCGGTTGCTGCGGCAGGCTAGACCACCACATCAGAGCCACAGTTCTCCCAGGCCACTTTATGGTCATGCTGCATATGTTGACGCAGGGCCATGGTGCCACTCTTCACCTTCTGCCCACAGATTCTACAAATAGCCATGTTCACCTCCTCCGGCGGATTAACAAAAAAACTACCACACCGCCGAGTAGGGTATTTTACCCCCAACACTCCGCACTGACTGACTGCTACTGCCACTGCTTCTGTGAACCACTTGCACCACTTCTTTCTGGGCAGGTAGTCTCCTGCAAAGCGGGTGGTCTAACCGGACACGTTTGGCTCCCGATCTCCCATGCTGCCACCCTGCTGACTCCTAGCCACGCTAGCGACTTGCTGGTTCCGCGGCTGCCACACAGGCAAGCTGCCACCCTCTTCTCCCGATAATGATGAATCCCCTAATTCACCCGGCTCCCAAGTGTGATCAGCTACATCATCGAGTACTGTCTGCACGTCACTGATGTCCTCCTGAACGGTCTCTGGGACAGGAGCCTGACCGCTCGCAACACCATCTCCTATGCCACTCTCCTCATCACTACTTGCCCGCCTACCGGAGGAAACGGCGGATGTCTCCTCCACATCTTCGCTGGCCAATAGCTGCTGACTGTTCTCTAGTAGCTCGTCCTTGCTGTACAGTATAGTGGAGCTGATCCCACAGCATATAAACTATATATGCCTGTAATGATAAACACATAACTACTGAAAAGTGATTTGTACAGACCAATAAGTAGCACCTCTTATTAGGCTTATTAACTGTGTAATCATCACAGCACAGGCCTGCAAAAGAGTCACGGCAGCCTGAGAAGAGTCAAGTTTATTCATGAGCTTCTATTCTGCCTGCCCCCTCATTTATGACTGGCAATGCACACCTAAGGCAAAAACTGCCAACCATCTGCGGGTGGGCAGGGACAGTAGGAGCTCATGAATAACCATGACTCCTCTTAGGTAGCTCTGACTCTTTTGTAGGCCCAGGTTGTGATGCTTATACAGTAACCACTTAATTTTAGCTAATCAGTAACAGCATAAAGTTAGTTAAGTGATCACATTCTTTTCTTACAAAAAAAACTAACAAAATACTTTATATAATGTAGGACATTAGCAGTTGCCTCTGCGAGCAGCAGTACAAATAGGCAAGCATGAGGTTTTACACATATAATCCTCTTATGTAGTAAAGTTCATGAAGCACTGTTCACCTTTCAGAGAAGAAAGTTCTAGTACAGTAAAAAGTATGCAGCAGCATGAAATTTCCAAATCTACATAATGGATTTCAGACACCTTCTCAAGGGAAATAATTCCATTGTTGAGCCTTTCAAGTAGCAAATTACAAACGACTCTTTCTTTAAACCAAAGCATTTTCCTTGTTATAGGTTCTCCTTTCTTCCCTTATGTCTAATAAAAGACCCTGCATGGAATCTGTTGTGATTTCAATTAGCCTTTAACCCCTCCATTGCTGAGAAGACCTGTATTGTTCATAATACATCAAGTGCTTATGTAGTTCTGGTTATATTAAAAACGTTCATCCAGGATGACATTCATTAAGGAGAAATGGGAATAACTTTCTCAACAGGTATTCTACACTACAATGGTATTTTAAAGACAACATGCCATGACCAGATAATACAGCAATAAAACAACAGATGTGCAGTGGGTTCACAAGATCACCTTATAAATTTTACTGTAACTGGCACAGCACCTGCAAGAGAGACTACAAAGAGTCTCCTGCTGACAGCATTTCCTTCTTTGTGAACATGTACCTGTCTCTGCAAGACCCGCACTGCATCTTGGAAAAAGATTTTCCCAGCTTGACTTTATTATCTTGTATTCCCAGCAGAGCTATATCTTTACCCACTCAAATTAAGCAGTTGCCCTTTAAATTGGGAGCTGAGTGAGATGATGAAACAAGTTTGCACCTGACAATTTCATGCTTTTTAGTCTCTAAACAACATCACACACATATAACTCTGCCATTTGTACACCAGGACTGAATTCTCTTTCAGCTTGCTAAAAAAAAGTTTGGAATAATCTGTTTCCTTTTCTATTTGATATATTTTTCTTTTGTAACATAAAAAGAAATCCATAAATATTTGAATTAAATATTTTGTATCATTATTACTAAATGTAAAAATGCCCTATCTTTTAAAGGGATTGTCCCATAATAATAACAACTTATCTCCTATGCACAGGGGATTAATGTCTAATCGGTAGAGATCTAATCACTGGGGTCCCTTTCAATGACAATAATGGGGTACACCCATTTGAATGGAGCATGTCTGCTTCTCTGTTCAATTCTATGCAACTGCCAAAGATAGCTGAGTGCTCGTATTCAGCTACAGTTAGGTCCATAAATATTGGGACACCGGCACAATTGTAACATTTTTGGCTCTATACACCACCACAATGGATTTGAAATGAAAGGAACAAGATGTGCTTTAACTGCAGACTGTCAGCTTTAATTTGAGGGTATTTACATCCAAATCAGGTGAACGGTGTAGGAATTACAACAGTTTGCATATGTGCCTCCCACTTGTTAAGGGACCAAAAGTAATGGGACAATTGGCTTCTCAGCTGTTCCATGGCCAGGTGTGTGTTATTCCCTCATTATTCCAATTACAATGAGCAGATAAAAGGTCCAGAGTTTATTTCAAGTGTGCTATTTGCATTTGGAATCTGTTGCTGTCAACTCTCAAGATGAGATCCAAAGAGCTGTCACTATCAGTGAAGCGAGCCATCATTAGGCTGAAAAAAAAAACAAAAAAAAACCATCAGAGAGATAGCAAAAACATTAGGCGTGGCCAAAACAACTGTTTGGAACATTCTTAAAAAGAAGGAACGCATCGGTGAGCTCAGCAACACCAAAAGACCCGGAAGTCCAAGGAAAACAACTGTGGTGGATGACCGAAGAATTCTTTCCCTGGTGAAGAAAACACCCAACAGTTGGCCAGATCAAGAACACTCTCCAGGAGGTAGGTGTATGTGTGTCAAAGTCAACAATCAAGAGAAGACTTCACCAGAGTGAATACAGAGGGTTCACCACAAGATATAAACCATTGGTGAGCCTCAAAAACAGGAAGGCCAGATTAGAGTTTGCCAAACGACATCTAAAAAAGCCTTCACAGTTCTGGAACAACATCCTATGGACAGATGAGACCAAGATCAAATTGTACCAGAGTGATGGGAAGAGAGGAGTATGGAGAAGGAAAGGAACTGCCCATGATCCTAAGCATACCACCTCATCAGTGAAGCATGGTGGTGGTAGTGTCATGGCGTGGGCATGTATGGCTGCCAATGGAACTGGTTCTCTTGTATTTATTGATGATGTGACTGCTGACAAAAGCAGCAGGATGAATTCTGAAGTGTTTTGGGCAATATTATCTGCTCATATTCAGCCAAATGCTTCAGAAATCATTAGAAGTCGCTTCACAGTGCAGATGGACAATAACCCAAAGCATACTGCAAAAGCAACCAAAGAGTTTTTTAAGGGAAAGAAGTGGAATGTTATGCAATGGCCAAGTCAATCACCTGACCTGAATCCGATTGAGCATGCATTTCACTTGCTGAAGACAAAACTGAAGGGAAAATGGCCCAAGAACAAGCAGGAACTGAAGACAGTTGCAGTAGAGGCCTGGCAGAACATCACCAGGGATGAAACCCAGCATCTGGTGATGTCTATGCGTTTCAGACTTCAGGATGTAATTGACTGCAAAGGATTTGAAACCAAGTATTAAAAAATGAAAGTTTGATTTATGATTATTATTCTGTCCCATTACTTTTGGTTCCTTAACAAGTGGGAGGCGAATGTGCAAACTGTTGTAATTCCTACACCGTTCACCTGATTTGGATGTAAATACCCTCAAATTAAAGCTGACAGTCTGCAGTTAAAACACATCTTGTTTGTTTCATTTCAAATCCATTGTGGTGGTGTATAGAGCCAAAAATGTTAGAATTGTGTCGATGTCCCAATATTTATGGACCTGACTGTATCTCCGGCAGCCCCATAGAGTTCAATAGAGGAAAAGTTGTCATGGGACAACCCTTTTCATTTTTATTCATGACGCCATTTTCATGTTTTATTTTTAGGACATGCAAAAAGGAGTGAGCTACAGAGCTCTTTGCATCATGCCCGAGACACGATTTTCCTGCACTTTTTTCCCCTGGTACTCTTGGTCTACTTCCTGTGTCTTAAGCACTGCACAGGACATTGTAATTTCTTCCCCACTACCTGCTCAGTCTTTATACTCCCTTACAACATATGTTGCATCATCCAATACTGATGCAGAATAAATGAAGTGACCGTTACAGGACCTGAAGATCACATATCCTGCTTCTACAAGATAGACCTTTAATCAAATATTAAAGAGAATAATAAACACCAATAATGAATGACTCACGGAAGTGAGTTCCCGTGCAGAGCCAGCACGTATAGTAGAACGCCAAAGAAAGAGAAATAGGGCTCGCACTCAATAATATTATGAATATATAAATTTTATTGGTGTCTCCATATGAGACAAATCACAGTAAAAACACATAGAAAACAGTAGATGGTGGAAAATGAGCACACAGAATGACACGGAGCACAACAAATACCTAAAATGGCAAATAGATCCAAACAATGGGTATATAAATATAGCACAATTGTGCATATGGGCCAAATAGGATATCAGAAATACATATAGTCAGACAAAGCTATAGAGGCTAGGTAAAGGTATTATGTATAATAACCAAAATATGCATATAAAGTGCAAAGTGCAAATATATCAAAGTGCATAGATAGCAGAAGCTGAGTAGTTCATTGTAAAGCCATGGACAAAGTACCTGTGTAGTGCTCCAGCAACCCCGACGTACGTTTCACGCAAGGCTTCTTCAGGGGGAGGTGTGTATGGAGGGGGGCTAATAGGATGGCTTATATAGCCAAGAGGATAGCTGCTGAATAGGAGGCAGCTGCAGACACTTAGGGAGCAGAAACATGTGTGGCCACACAGGGAAGGGAGACGAGTGTGCTCCAAGCTGGAGCGCATCGCGTCACTTCCGGTTCCTGTAGGTGAACCGCATGGTGGAACGCAAAGCGCTACTTCCGGGATTCGGCAGGAGTAATGAATACAAAGAACTATGACCTGAGACGCTCCAACAGAACCGTGGAGCCAAATTATAACATAGGGGGGCAAATAGAGCTCATATGGTAAAACAAAACAGAGTGTATTGGGCCAAAATGTAAAATGACCATACATAACACATCCTATGACACAATGAAGAACAGACCCAGAGAAGACCGCATACAGCGCTACAGTATTCAACACATTAGTAAGTGAAATATATGGAAGTATGTAGACACCAAATATATAGAGTATACATAGAGAATATATAAAAAATATATATATAAAAAATACATATACATGTGAGGTACATACCCACAGTGATGCCCATAACGATATATATACATATAGATGTCAAAAGTGAATAAGGTACAGGCCCAGCTGTACATATAGGGAAGAAAAGTGTTGAGATGTGTGTGGGTGCGTGTGGACGCGCGGGCGCAAAGGAAGATGACACATATGCGCACGTGAGTGCACACGCTCACAGACACAAACAAGTGCATAAACGTATATAAATAAATAACCTACATTGATAGAGATGAGGTTTTAATGTGCAATTAAGGCAAAAGTCAAAAACTCAAAACCGTAATAAACCAATAATGTGACAAGTGTAATATACATGCAAATACACCATAAAGTGAAATCATTGTCAATTAAACCAAGACATAAATACATCTGTAGGATCCTCAACGGCAATGGGCCTGCATAGAGAGGGGGAGAAAGGGGCGCAGAATCCCAAGTATCGATGGCAACCACACCTAAATAGCTGACACAAGAAAGACATAATTAAAAATTCCTCTACGGGAAAAACAGATAAAATACATAATAAAATGATTGAGCCAGCCATAAGAAAGGCAGCCCTCAAGAGTGTTATATTAAACCTAAAAGTACCCAAAGGTGGAGACATGCCTGCGAACAGACAAAGAAAACACCCATGGGCAGACACACACACACAGAATATGTATATCTATCTAAAGGAACACAAAAATACAACCAAATTTCGAGCTCAAAATAGAAAAAAGGAGAAAAGGAGGAGAGAGATCGAATACAAGCCATGGATATGGCCCCAACATTATTACGGCAGAAAGGGGGCAAAGCTTAAACCCTCATTTAAACCATGAGGGGTGACAGTGTGTAATTGGAAAATCCACTTAGCCTCACGTTGGGCCAAGAGGCGTTTCCAATTGCCACCTCTACTGCCCGCAAAAACCCTGTCGATCCATCTTACCTGAAGCAAAGAGCTATCACTGGCATGGTATGTCTTGAAATGGCGAGGGATGGTCTTTAGGGCAGTGTCATCTTCCTCAGTCGCAGCTGACTGTATCCCCAGCACATGTTCTCTCGTACGACGCCTCAGTTCTCGTGATGTGAGACAAACATATAGAAGCCCACAGGGGCAACTGGCAACGTAGACCACCCCGGTGGTGCTGCAGGTGATGGTATGTGTAATTTGGTAGGTCTTCTGTCCAGCGGAATCAGTAAAGGAGGTGGTGGTAAGGATGTTAGCACATGCCACACAATTACCGCAGGGGCGGCAACCCCATTTGGGACCCTTGGATCCAAAGATGCGTGAGGGGGTGGCAGCCTGATGGTGGCTGTGGACTAAAACATCCCGTATATTCCTCTCACGTCGAAAAGTTAAGGATGGCCTCGGAGGTAAGTGCTGTTTCAAGATGGGGTCCATACACAAGATATTCCAATGTGTGTTTAATGATTGCAGTACTGCATTATGACCTGAATTGTAGGTAGTGATAAAGCGTACCATGTTGTTCTGAGATTTCTTTGTCTTCGGACGCTGTTGTAAAAGGTCCTCCCTCCCAGATCGTTTGGCTCTAAAATAGCCTTTCTTCAGAGAGGATTCAGTATAGCCTCTCTCTCTGAATCTATTGGTCAACTCCTGGGCACGCTTTTCAAACAAATCGTCGTTAGAGCATATGCGTCTTAGTCGCAAAAATATTATTATTTTTAGGACATGCAAAAAGGAGTGAGCTACAGAGCTCTTTGCATCATGCCCGAGACACGATTTTCCTGCACTTTTTTCCCCTGGTACTCTTGGTCTACTTCCTGTGTCTTAAGCACTGCACAGGACATTGTAATTTCTTCCCCACTACCTGCTCAGTCTTTATACTCCCTTACAACATATGTTGCATCATCCAATACTGATGCAGAATAAATGAAGTGACCGTTACAGGACCTGAAGATCACATATCCTGCTTCTACAAGATAGACCTTTAATCAAATATTAAAGAGATAATCAGGCTTCTTTTGCAATCTTTGTAGTCCAAGAGTCCGACACATGTCTGCGTGAGGAAAACCTGTTGATATTTTAGCTTGTAGAAGCTTAGAAATGGGTAGGTAAGCCAGACTTGTAGCAAGCCCTTACTTGACAAAAAATTAGTTTGCCACCCTAACTCTTTCCCTACTCTGAAAAAAGGCAGAAAGTCTTCTTTGGTTATTGGGCCCCCCCCTTCAGCACTCAACACCCAGGACATATGCCACACCAGTACTCCACTAGATGTTTCCGTCATGAAAAGTGCTCTAAAGTCCTGAAAAGAGATTCGAAAAGTAAATAAATGCTGAAACTTCTATATTATTGGAAATGATATACTATACTATATTGCAAAACTTAAACAGCTTAAGGGCACCTGGAATTTTCCTTTGAAAAATAACTTTTTTGGGGGGGGGGGTTATTTTTTTTTTTTTTTTACATATATTGCTAGCTCAACACTAGTATTCTGACAGTATAATTTCTTCACTCTAGTTCAACTGGATCCTCAATTGAACTTTTTTGTTATGTGAACCTGGTCATGTGACTTCAAGTCTGACCAATAACCCAGAGCTTGTTCTAATGTGTAAACAGGAAATTGGTCTTTTCCATGTGGAAATCATCCTGTGAACTACACTCTTGACATCCCTCAGGCCCCTCTCCTCCCCACACTCCATGTTCCATGGTAGGTGAGTGTAAACAGTGATTAGGTGCAGTTATATAAACCTCCTGACACACAGCCTGCCTGTACTATCAGTGCATGCTGACTCTCCAGTGCGGTTCTATGAGATGTAGCATCACACTTGTCTCCCTGCCTCCTGCATGTAAGAGCTGACAGGGAGAGAGATGACCGGGCAGAGAGGGGAGACAGGCTCAAGCTGTATCACATAGGAAAACATGGAGTGTGAGGGGATTCCAGCTCTGGAACTGATCTGTCATGGCCACCCTCAGAGGATGCAAAGTGATGTAGTGTGGTGAGAATCCACCCCTTCTGTCTCTGCAAAGTCAGGTGTGATGTAAAATGTAGGTTTTATTCAAAAACCATACCTGAAGGGAGAAGGAATCAAGATGGCTAAAAACCCACAAATTATACATAAAATAAAACAGTTATACACAAGGCATACAAAACAGCATCTATCTTATTCTTTGATAATGGCCAATCCTGCACTATGCAGGCAAAAAAAAAATCCCGGAGTGCTTCTTTAAATATTTTTCAAAATTGTTCAGCGAACAAAGCCAATTAGTAGCAGTCGAGAGGAAAAGCCTATCTTCTTTCGTCTAGCCTGCCAATTGATTGAGCATTTATCATTAAATGATATCAGTGCAATAGAGAAAGGATCAGTCCAATCCTGGAGGCATTCTTAGCTCTCTGGAACTGTTATGATTTGTTTTAGATCACTTGGAAATTCACTGAATATTGTTTATGTTAATTTTATTAGATTTGCAGTATATTCCTGGCATAGTAGGGTAGATAATGTCAAGATGCGGAGGTTGGTATGCAAAGTATGCACATTTTTAGAATGCATTCATTTTCCAGAAGCTTTTCTCATGTTTAAGTCTTTGGGAGGTACGGAAATAATTGCATGTCCTAAAAGATGCAGCAGAAAAATATACTATGATAATTAGAGTTTTAAATTCACACAATTTGAACAGTGTCTAGTTGCAAAGTGTTAGTGCAGTAGCCACACCAAGAATCTGGAACACAACTGGCACATCTAGGCAATTTTTTTTTGTCCTTGTATTAATATTTATTATTTAAATTGTAATAACGTGTATTAGACAAAGTCAATAATTTTTTAGTAGATGTGCCCTGGCTGGTCACCATATATTCTCTAAATTCTGGGTGGCACTGTACTTTGAATCCCAAACCTATCCATGGTATTTTAAAAACGAAAAACTCTTCAGTACACATTGACGTTTAAAGGCCTATGTGTCATATAATACTCAGAGTGCCCAAAGTACAAGTCCTAAACAATAGCTCTGTATGATATCCAAATAATAGATTGATATGACATGAGAACATGGAATGAGGGACGTAACTACCATAGCGGCAGGCCATGCAACTACTATGGGGCCCAGGGCAAGAGGGGGCCCAGCCTTAGTTGGGATTATCTCCTCTTCTACTGGAGGTGAAAACTTGGTCAGAACTCTACCCGCTAAAGGAACAACTTTTAGCAAATGAGGCAGTGGAAAAATGGCCCAAGGGTCATTGAAAAGGGTTTAGGCAGACACCCTTCTATCCTGTGTGGGGGTGTCATGGACGTACCGAGACATACGGACGTTCCTGCGACAGGTGGCAGGAGATCTGTGAGACTGGCAACACGTGGTTTTATCTGACATGTTTTCCTTTTGGATCAAATGATGTCTGTGTTGTTTCTGGTGCTTGCCACACCTTCTTTCCCAAGGTGTGGCTATTGTGATCATTTAACATTCTCTATTTATTGTTGTATCTCCCACTATTCTATGCAGTTTATAGCTTCTGTTAGACTTGTGGTTAGCTTGTGTTTGGTTCTCGGCTGAGTTCCTGGTGCTACCAAAGCTTCATTGAAGATAAGTGTTTCCTTTCCCTTTTGTATTGTGTTTATTTATATGTGTGTGTTGCCTTTCCCTGTTGTTTGTCATTAGGCCTGAGGGAGACTCCTGTTCGTCCTTCGCTTTGGAGGAACATGTAGACTTAGTCCTGACATTAGTTCCAGGGTCCTATAGGGTGAGTTAGGATTCTAGGTATCCAGTGTATGAACTTGCCTACCTTTGGGGCCTGTTCATACTGGTAGTCTGTCAAGACTGGAGTTAGGGTTTTCTCTAGGAGGTGTTCATCTTTCTTCCCTAGTTTCCAGGCCTTATTCCGGTATCCTCTTTCCCTCCTATGCTCAGTGTGGTGTTTTCCTCCCACACACAAGCGTGGCATTATAAACCGCCAAAACCGTCATTTTTGCTTGTTTCAGTACAGTCATGGATCCTATTGCTACACTGGCCGGACAGCTGCAGGGGCTGTCTTTGAAGGTAGCTGACCTCCGCACGACGGTCTCACAGATCCAGAGACCACAGGCTGCTGGTCCTAGTGGTGGTGGAGGTTACCAGGCCTGCCTCAAGCCTAAAGTCACCTTCCTGGACAGATTCTCTGGGGGAAGTGATAATTTAAATTTGTTTAGGGAGGCATGCAAATTGTATTTATCTGGGGATGAGAACCAGAGAGTTGGTGTGGTAATTTGTTGCCTAAGGAGGACACTCAGTCATGGGCTTTTTCTCTGCCGACCAGATCGCAGTTTCTCCGGTCGGTGGATGAATTTTTCAAAGCTCTGGGTCTCATCTATGATGGCCTGGATCGGACCTCCCTGGCCGAGACCAAGCTATGTGGTCTACGTCAGGGAGAGCGTTCTGCTGAGATCTATTGCTCTGAGTTTAGGAGGTTGGATACTGAGTGGAACAATCCGGAAGAATCCGGCTCTCCGTAGTCAGTTTTGCTATGTCTCTTGCAGTACACATTGATAGACACCTGAGAGAGAGATCTAGGGGCCCCCATTCTCAAGACGTACTATCACATAACATATCATCTTCCTCTGACACTTTGGGTGAGGATACTCCTGGGTTTATGTCTGGCGATGAACCCATGCAGTTAGGGGAAGCTACTCCTGGATCCACTTTTAAGCATTCTGGTCGTAGGAAGGGAGTGTGTTTTTTCTGCGGACAGAAATGACAATTTATCTATGTATGTCCATGCATTCAGCATCAAAAAGAAAAAAAAAGGGGACGTTTAATTCCCATCTGACTCTTGGAGGGGTGGGAGGAGAGTCAGAAAATTGGCATTTGTCTTTTCCTGGTAGTACCCGATTTCTCCTAAATGCTGAGGTGGCGCTAGAGTCCATAACTGTGGGGATTGAGGTGTTTATCAACAGTGGGGCAGGGGTGAACCCGATTGATGCTCAGTTTGTCCGTATGCACGGGTTGTCTCCAAGTGCATTAGAGAAAAACATTTTCATTTTTGCTATTGATTCTGCACTTCTAACTCAGAAGTGTTTATCTCAGATGGTGCATGACATCCGATTAAGAGTGGGTGACTTTCATCAGGAATTCATCTCGTGTTTTGTAGGGTCTTCCTGCTCCGTTGGTTCTGGGTTTACCGTGGTTAAGCAGGCACAATCTAACCATCGATTGGCAAACTAGACAGATTTTGGATTGGGGTGATTATTGCTTTAACAATTGTCTGAATACTAGTGTTGAGCAAGCATGCTCTGCCGAACTGCTTGGCTCGAGCATCACTATGCTCGGCACATGGCGGTACTCGGCCAAGTACCGCATGTGCTTGAGCACCATGCTCAAGTCTCCTCCCCGCACGTTTCACGGCTGCTATGCAGCCAATAAATGTGCAGGTAAGTACTGCCCTCACTGTAATGCCAGTAGCCATGTTGGCTACTGGCATTACAGTGATTGGCTGGGGGGAACACGTCATCGGTTGCTATATAGCACCCGATGACGCATGTTCGGCTCATTTGTAGTCAGGGAGATCTGCGCTTAGGAAGGGACAGAGAGTGTAGGGAGTGTGATCAAAATCTATTTAGTAGAAAAACGTTTCAAAGACCCAAAAGTCCTTTTAAGGACTATTGTGTGTGGTGGCACGCTGGCAGCAATATAATATAGCCATCAAATTTTTCCCCCCAGCATTTTCAATACTTTTTCTATAAGGGTGTCTGCAGTGACTTGTGACATCTGTCTAATACCTTCTGTGTGTCAGGGCCAGAGATAGGAAAAATATAAGTGAAAACGAGTATATTTTTTCCATCATTTTCAGTAATTTATCTATAGAAGGGTGTCTGCAGTGATTTGTGACATCTGTCCAATACCTTCTGTGTGTCAGGGCCAGAGATAGGAAAAATATAAGTGAAATCTATTTTCCTTTTCCATACTTTTCCATATTTTTTCCATATACTGTGCTTGCTGTGAACTGTGACATCCGTGCCACATCATGTGTGTCAAGCGTGCATATAACTTTTAATATGAAGAAGGCGAGAATTAAGGGAGGGGAAGTGGCCGTGATGCTGATGGTTCACGCAGAGGCCGTGGCCCTGGGCGCGTTGAAACTGTGCCTGCTGCCAGAGCACAAGTAAAACAATCATCCACAATACCTAGCTTCATGTCCCAGTATTCGGGGGCGTCACAGGACAAAACTCTTGAAGTCAGACCAGTGCGCCCAGGTGGTCGGTTGGATTGCAGCAGATAATGCTTCCAGTCGGTTAAGCACCATCCTGTCTTCCACTAAGTCCAGTCTCAGTAGCCAAGATTCTGGTCAATAGAATCCTCTCCCTGATCCTCCTTCCTCCCACCATGGAGTGCCTGGCCAAACAAGTTATCCCACACTCGGAAATTCCGAGTAGCTCTTTTCATTGCCATTACTTGATTTGCCCCTCTCGCCAAGCACCCTTGAAGAGGGACATGAGATCTTGTGCCCTGATTCCCAACCTCTTGAGCATCCACAGTCACAAGAACATGATGGTGGGGAACGGCAATTAGTGTTAAATGAGGTGGATGATGATGAGACACAGTTGCCAATGAGTCAACCGCAATTACTGTCTCAAGAGGTTGATGAAGAGGCTGAGACACAGTTGTCAATCACTGAGGTTGTGGTTAGGTCAACAAATCAAGAGGATGATCCGAGTGAGGAAGTGGAAGAGGAGGGGGTGGACGATGATGTCACTGACCCAACCTGGGAAGGTGGAAAGTAGAGCGAGGACAGCAGTATAGAGGGGGAAGGATCTGCAGCACCACAACAGGCTGGAAAAGGCAGTGGGGTGGCAAAAGGGAGAAGATGGGCCACACCAAACAGGCCCGCAACTGTTCCACAGAGCACCCCCTTGCATAAATCTCTCTTGCCAAGGGGTAGGTGTTCAGCAGTATGGCGCTTTTTTGAGGAAAGTGCGGACAACAAAAGAATAGTAGTTTGCAACCTGTGCCACACAAAAATGAGCCGGGGAGTGAACACTAGCAACCTCACCACCACCAGCATGATCTGCCACATGGCATCGAAGCATCGTAATAATTAGGACGAACGCCTGGGTCCACAATCTGTGTCTGCGAGTCACACCACTGCCTCCTCTTCCCCTATGGTACGTGCTGGCCAATCGCCTGTCGAAGGCGCAGGGGAGGATGCCTCCTGACCTGCACCTGGACCAAGCACCATCAGCAACCACATCCACTTCCCTGTCCCAGCACAGCGTCCAAATGTCATTACCCCAGGCATTTGAACGCAAGAGCAAATACCCAGTTACCCACTCACAGGCCATAGCACTAAATGTTCCCCTTTCAAAATGACTGGCCCTGGAAATGTTGCCATTTAGGCTTGTGGACACTGAGGCCTTCCACAGCCTGATGTCAGCGGCCATCCCGCGGTACTCTGTCCCCAGCCGTCACTATTTTTCAAGGTGTGCCGTGCCCGCCTTACATCAAATTTGTCCCACAAACGCAGTTACTGGGAAGGTCCACTTAACCACAGACACATGGACAAGTGCATTTGGCCAGGGACGCTACATTTCCCTGATGGCACCAGGGCCGTCTTTTCGAATGGGCACGCTGGGCAGTTGCCCGGGGGCCCCACTTGCCTGGGGGCCCCGCCTGCCCAGTGAACCCACCAGCCAACTTCCCAACCGTCATTTAGCAGCGGGCGAGGGGGGGCAATCGCCCCCCCTATGTTGTCCTTTGCCCCCCCGGTTGCCCCCCCGCTGATTCCCCCAGTTGAATACTAATGAGCGCTTCCATTATGGAAGCGCTCATTAGAACCGAGAGACCAGGAAGTGGTGAACGCTCTGTACTCACCACTTCCTGGTCCTCGGCTGTCGGCTGTGCAGGGCTGCGCACAGCGTGAGGGCGCTCTGTGACCTCACGCTGTGCGCGCCAGTTCAGAGCACAGAGTCAACTGAGGAGAGGCAGGCGGCGTCCAGGAGCAGGAGAGGTAAGTGATTTTTTATTTTATAAGAAAATGTGGCTGCTGGGGGCATAAGGGGGCTAATGGAGATGCATATGGGGGCTAATGGAGAGGCATATGGGGGGCTAATGGAGAGGCATATGGGGGGCTAATGGAGAGAGGCATATGGGGGGCTAATGGAGAGAGGCATATGGGGGGCTAATGGAGAGGCATATGGGGGCTAATGGAGAGGCATATGGGGGCTAATGAGGCATATGGGGGCTAATGGAGAGGCATATGGGGGCTAATGGAGAGGCATATGGGGGCTAATGAGGCATATGGGGGCTAATGGAGAGGCATATGGGGGCTAATGGAGAGGCATATGGGGGCTAATGAGGCATATGGGGGCTAATGGAGAGGCATATGGGGGCTAATGGAGAGGCATATGGGGGCTAATGGAGAGGCATATGGGGGCTAATGGAGAGGCATATGGGGGCTAATGAGGCATATGGGGGCTAATGGAGAGGCATATGGGGGCTAATGGAGAGGCATATGGGGGCTAATGGAGAGGCATATGGGGGCTAATGAGGCATATGGGGGCTAATGGAGAGGCATATGGGGGCTAATGGAGAGGCATATGGGGGCTAATGGAGAGGCATATGGGGGCTAATGGAGAGGCATATGGGGGCTAATGGAGAGGCATATGGGGGCTAATGGAGAGGCATATGGGGGCTAATGGAGAGGCATATGGGGGCTAATGGAGAGGCATATGGGGGCTAATGATGAGAGGCAGCATATGGGGGCTAATGATGAGAGGCAGCATATGGGGGCTAATGATGAGAGGCAGCATATGGGGGCTAATGAGAGGCATAATAACACTGTCATCCACAGATGCCCCCATAACAGTGTGTCTTCCACAGATCCACCATAACAGTGCGCCTGCGCACTGACGAGAGACAGAAAGAAGGGGAAAGAATCCGCGGAAGCAAGCAGAGGACGGCACAGCAGACGATTGAACAGCTTCTTTTGTAAGTAAATAGTTTTATTATAAATGTATCCCTGCATACCGCAATTCTCTCGTATTTTGTAATCTTATTTATATATACTTATTTTGTTTTTGCCCCCCCATTTTTGACTGTGGTATCTTTGTGCCCCCCCTATATATTATTCCTATATTAAACACTGATTTTGTTGAAAGTACCAATAAATATCGCCTTATTGATAATTTGCATTTTTATTCTAGTGCGTGATTGTGTAGACAGGGCCCCAGTGCACTGTATTGCCCGGGGGCCTATAATGCTCTTAAGATGGCACTGGATGGCACACTGGGTGAACATTGTGGAGGCCAGGAGCGAGTCGTACCCTGGGATGGCACAGGTGCTACTGACGCCGAGGATTGCGGGCCCTAATTCCATCAGGGTTTCCGCCAGCACCTAAGTTAGTGCCTCCAACCCCCACTTCTCCTCCTCCTCCTCCACTTCCACCTCAGAATTATCCTCTTGCAGCACCAGTCAGCCATCAGCCGGTAGCTGGAAGCAGTGTAGCACTGCAGTGGGAAAGCGTCAACAGGCCATGCTGAAGCTGATATCCTTAAGGGACAAACAGCACATCGCCGCAGAGCTGTTGCAGGGGATAAGAGACCAGACTGAGCTGTGGCTCTTGACACTCAACCTACAACCAGGCATGGTTGTGTGTGATATTGGCCGTAACTTGGTGGCAGCTTTGGAGCTCGGCAAGCTCACACACATCCCATGCCTAGCCCACGTCTTAAACTTAGTGGTTCAGCGGTTTCCCAAAACCTACACCAATTTGCCTGAGCTTCGACAGCTTCAGCCGGTCTATCAACGCTGCAGTAGTGCTTGAAGTTGCCAGCTCACTGGCTGTTGTGCGACGTGAGCACGCGCTGGAACTCCACGTTACACATGTTGGCCAGGCTTTGTGAGCAGCAGAGGGCAGTAGTGGAATACCAGCTGCAACATGGTCGTTGCCTTTCCAGTCAGCTTACGCTAATCAGAAGCGAGGAGTGGGCATGGAAGTCTGACCTCTGTGACATTTTAAGAAACTTTGAGGAATCAACACAGATGGTGAGCGGCGATAATGCTATTATCAGCGTAACCATCCCACTTCTGTGTCTACTCAGAAGCTCGCTGCTCACAATTAAGGACAATGCTTTGCATGTGGAAGAGGTGGAAATGGGGGAAGAAGACATTACACGGGGTGATAACCAAACCACCCTCCATCCGTCTTCTCAGCACAAATTGGACGATGAAGAGGAGGAGGAGCAGGATATGGTTGCCTCCACTACAAAGGGTAGTACCCATGGAAGTTGAATTCCATCTGTTCAGCGTGGGTGGGCAGAAGAGGAGGAAGAGGATGAGGAGATTGAGAGTGATCCTCCTGATTATGACAGTGAAGTCTTGCCTGTTGGTTCTCTGGGACACATGGCTGACTTCATGTTAGGCTGCCTTTCCAACGACCCGCGCGTTATAAGCATTTTAGCCAACACAGATTACTGGTTGTTCACCCTTCTCGACCCCCGCTACAATAGAGAACTTCTCATCTCTCATTCTTCTGGTGGAGGGGACAAGCAAAACAGTGCTATACCAGAAGGTCCTTGTTGAAAAATTGCTCCAAAGTTGATAAGGCAGACATCCAAATGGATCGTCACCGTCACGGGGACGTGCGATCGCCTAGAAGTTATCTAGAGTCAACAAAGCGGCAGCAGGCCCTCACCTACAAGTCTAGTCTCAGTAGCCAAGAGTCTGGTCAACACAATACTCACCATGATAGCAAACTTGGTGAACGTTGTGGAGGCCGGGAGCAAGTTGGCTGCTGGCACCAGACTTGCCCTTCAATAGATCCTCGTTAACGGAAAGTGTACTCATTCCAACAACAGGGCCTCTTAAGAGTGCTGTATTGTTATTTATCGTCACTACCTCCCCGAGTCGGGAGTGGGTAATTGCTGCCCGCCTGCTGCCTTCCTTGGATGTTTGTGCTTTAATAACTTGTCCCACCCTCTCTGGGTGGTTCACAATTAGGAAAAAAAGCGGCAAGGAAACAACAGCTAATTAGATTTCAGCCATTGACCTCCCTTGGATGTGGTAGCCCTTTCTCAGACTCCTTCTCCGGCATCGAACCCTGATTACCCGTTACCCGTGATCACCATGGTAGGCGCAGAAAAGAACATCGAAATTTGATAGGGCAGACATCCAATATGATCGTCGCTGTCACGGGGACATGCAATCGCCCAGAGGTTATCTAGAGTCACCAATGCAGCAGCAGGCCCTCGCCCCTAAATTTTTAGATGTTTAGATCAGCAGGCCCTTGCTTCAAATTTTTTTGAGGGTCACCAGCAGGCCATCAATCATAATTTTTCAAGGGTGTGTATGATGCCCTCCTTTATGTGTAACAAAGGGTGTATTGGAGTGCCATTTCCTTGTAATTTTTGGCAGCCCTTTCACTTAGTGCGTAGGCTTTATGAGTGTAGGAGTCCCACTAGCTGAACTACTGTACCACAATGTGAATGAGGCCCTCCATTATGTGATATACAGGTTGTATCGGAGTACCTCTTCCTTGTAATTTTTGGCACCACTTGCACTTTATATACAAGTAAATATACAGGAAAGAATGTTTCTTAACAATTTTTCCTCTAAAATAGATTTTTTTCCCCAGTTTTGTGCATATTATTGTCAGTTTGTAAAAGTGGCGTACTACTTGGACAACATGATTAGCAGCAGCGACCTGGGAGTCCAAGAAGCATCAAGACATCCTCCCCATGCTGTTCCCGAACCATTTCAGTGGTGTTTCCATCAATTTCTGACCTTTTCCTATGAACCAGGCACCCTCCCCTCTTCAGAGCAGGGGGTGCCTGATTTAATGCTCGGGTTCTCCCATTGACTTCCATTATAAAGCACCTGAGCACCCGAGCACTTTGGTGCTCGATCAACACTACTGAATACATATTTTTCTACTTTAACCACTGTGGGGTTTCGCTCTGGTAGATAAGGTAAGCGGGCACAGTACAGAGGCAAAATACCAGTTCTTAACTCAAAACGTCAGTGTTTATTCACACTTGAGACAATTGCACAAAACAGCATGTAACTTTGCAGTCTAGGTGATAATTCACACACAATGGAAAGTTCATATAACTTGAGTCACCTTGCTGGCAGTTCTGCCTCTAGTAGTCCACAGCAGGCTTTTTAGGGGGCCTGTTTCCCCAGCAAAACGGGTCTCAGCCCTCCAGCACGGCACAAAGCCTCTGATCCCAAAAACAGAGACATCGCTGCTAAGCCCAGCTGCCTATTTATGGACAGCCAGGTGCTGCCAAAACCCGGACTGGTACTTAAACTCCAGTCCGGTATTTGACCTCACCTGGCTGGAAACCAGCCCAGCCGCACATGCTGGGAAGAAAATACCTGCCTTGCCAGACACAACCCCTCACTGTGTCACATACCCCCCTCCCCCTTTGTTCAACCCTGAGGGAGTGGACACACGCCAGACAATGCACCAGGGACAGGACATCCGCGTTTCCCTGCAATCGGCTTGCTCTGTGTTCTACCAAGAACTTAAAGTTCTGCAGAAACAAAAAACATCTGGTGACCCGGGCATTCCTGTCTTTGGCCTGGCTCATCCACTTAAGAGGGTAGTGGTCGGTCACCAGGCGGAACTTTCTCCCCAATAAATAGTAGCGGAGAGCCCACTTGATAGCCAGGCACTCTCTCTCCACTACACTGTACCTGGTTTCGGCCGGGGTGAGCTTGTGGCTTAGGAAGACAATGGGAAGCTCCACCCCGTTGACTTCCTGAGACAGTACAGCACCAAGACCTACTTCGGAGGCATTCGTTTGTACCACGAACTCCCTCTTGAAGTCGGGCGTCACCAAAACCACCCACACAGGGCCGACTTCAAAGCAGCAAAAGCCTCTTCTGCCTCATCATCCCAGCAAACCATCACAGATTTTCGTCCCTTCAACAACAAACCTCATGTAATAGCCCACCATTCCCAGAAATGACTTTATTTGCCTAGTAGTGACAGGTCGGGGCCAATTCCGTATCGTCTCTATTTTGTTCACTTGGAGTTTGATGACTCTGCGCCCAATGACATACCCCAGGTATTTAGTCTCTTCTAACCCTATCGCACATTCCGCTTTCTGAAGGGAGTCCACTACAGCCTGCACTTTGGATAGGTGACTTTCCCAGTTGGTACTATGAATGACAATATCGTCCAGGTAAGCCGAAGCGTACCGACGATGTGGACGAAGCACAATGTCCATTAGTCGCTGAAAAGTGGCGGGGGCTCCATGCAGACCAAAGGGTAAGACCTTATATTGATACAGCCCCTCAGGCGTGATGAAGGCAGTTTTCTCTTTGGCAGCCTCCGTTAAGGGCTCCTGCCAGTACCCTTTTGTGAGGTCCCAAACAGAAAAATACCAGGCTTGTCCTAACCTCTCGATGAGCTCATCCACCGGGGCATAGGATACGCATCGAATTTGGAAACCTTGTTAAGTTTTCGAAAGTCGTTACAAAACCGCAACGTTCTGTCCGTCTTGGGTATCAATACTATAGGACTGGCCCACTCACTTTTTGACTCCTCAATGACATCTAGCTGCAGCATTTGCTGCACCTACTCCGATATGGCTTGTCGCCGAGCCTCGGGTACCCGGTATGGTTTTAATCAGACTTTTGCCTGAGGCTCAGAGACAATGTCATGCTGGATTATGGAAGTGTGTCCAGGGAGGTCCGATAACACATCCGTGTTCCGACTAATGAACTCCCTGGCCTCCTGAGTCTGTTTAGAGGAGAGGCTGTCGGCATTTTTACTGTAGCAGCCACCTCTCTTGCATCAGACAGAGGGGCCAGTACCTCTTCTCCTAGAAAACCCAGCCGCGGGCTGTCTTCTGTACAGGTTTCCCTATCTTTCCACGGTTTGAGTAAATTCACATGGTAAACCTGCTCCGACTTTCGCCGCCCTGGCTGGTGTACCTTGTAGTTTACATCTCCAATTTTCTCGAGTACCTCGTAGGGCCCCTGCCACCTAGCCAGGAATTTACTGTCCACGGTCGGCACCAGAACCAAAACCTGATCACCCGGCTTAAAGATACGGACCCGAGCCTGCCGATTATAGACCCAACTCTGGGCTCGCTGAGCTGCCTTCATATGATCCCTAACAAGAGGCAACACTGTCTCTATCCAATCTTGTTTCTGGGTAACGTACTCAATTACACTTTTATGTGGAGTGGGTTGTTGTTCACACGTCTCTTTGGCCACGTACAAGAGATCGCGAGGGTGTCTGCCATATAGCAGTTCGAAGGGCGAGAACCCAGTAGAGCCCTGGGGTACCTCTTGCACTGCGAACATGAGATAGGGCAGAAGGAGGTCCAAGTCCTTCCCATCTTTAGACACTACCTTTTTCAACATATTTTTTTATGTTTGGTTAAACCGGTCTACCAGACCGTCCGTTTTCGGATGGTTAACGGACGTCCGTAGTTGTTTTATGTGCAGCAACTTACAGAGTTCCTTCATCACCTTGGACATAAAAGGGGTCCCTTCATCGGTCAGAACCTTTTTTAGGTAGTCCTACTAGGGAAAACATCTCCATTAACTCCTTAGCTATGAGTTTGGCAAAGGTATGTTGCAGTGGCACCGCCTCCGGGTACCTAGTTGCGTAGTCTAGAATGACTAAGATGTGTTGATGCCCTCTGGCGGACTTCAGTACTGGGCCTATGAGGTCCATAGCTATTCGGTCAAACGGTACTTCGATAATAAGTCTCTCCCTATTATAAGTTCGTAGTGTAAATTTGGGGCAACTGCCACTTCGTGAGTCCATCTTCCAGCCCCTGTGGTTAGAGACACCAGGGCGGTGGGATAGTCTTTTACATCTCCATGGATGCACATGACCCCGACTTTCCGGCCAGTATACTCCACTGACCGTACCAGGGGAGCCCTTACTAGGGACACCAGACTCCCTGAGCCCAGCAGAGCCTCCGCTGGAGTGTCTACTACCTCCATCTGGCATAGGTGGTTTAGAGTTTTTGGGGTTCTTGCTGCACACAGCTTCCTGGCATTTGGCAACTGACTGTAGCCATAGTTAGTATCCATGGGTTCCACCTGATGGGGACAGTCAGCTCTTACATGGCCCAGCTCCTGACACCGCCAGCAGACTATTGGATCCAGGTTCGTAGAGGGTACACCCCGGGTGGGTTTGGTTGGTACAAGTCGCCGGGTCTGGGATGCAGATTTATGGGGTTTGACTGCCCTACCTACCAAAAGAACCCCCTGTAACAAACAGTTTTAGTAGCCTCGTAGCGTTCCACCAGGTCCACCATTTCTAGGGCATTGCCAGGAGACACCTGGCCGATACAGTGCTGGAGAGGGTGTGGCAGAGCCCTCCAGAACATATCAGCCAATAGTATATCCATCATAGCTGTGGGACTCAGCACATCAGGCTGTAGCCACTTTTGCAAGAGGTGGAGTAAGTCATAATACTGGGCCCTCGCAGGCTCAGCCGGCTTAAACCCCCACTGATGTACCCACTGGGCCCGGACCAACACATTCACCCCCAGTCTTGCCAAAATCTCACCCTTTACTTTTTGGTAGTCGGCCGCTTGATCGTCCGGCAAGTCGAAATACACCCACTGGGAATCGGATGCCAGGAGTGACGACCTCAGCCCACTGGTCACGGGGTAGCTTTTCCCTGATGGCCACTTTCTCGTACATCGCCAGGTAGGTTTCGATGTTGTCTGCGGGGGTAATCTTAGGAATCGCAGCATGGACTGCTTTCCAGGCATCGTGGAAGCTCGGCTTGCTCCGCTGTCTGCAAAGCCATCACGTGTTGTAGCAGGAACTGGTTAGTCTCCTGCTGCTGCATATTAGCCTCGCATTGCTGCAGGTTTGTCTCTTGCTGCTGCAGATTAGCCTCCATGAGGGCCTTCACAACAGCCTCCTTTTTGTCATGGGGCACTGGTTGTAATACAGCTGGTTTAATGTACGACATACAACCGTGCCTGAAAAATGCAGAAACCAAAAATATCACTGTTCACGCCAGCCTCACTGCTCTTGCACGCATCCTCCATCAATTGTGGGGTTTCGCTCTTGTAGATAAGATAAGCGGGCGCAGTACAGAGGCAAAATACCAGTTCTTAACTCAAAACATCAGTGTTTATTCACACATAGAAACATAGAATGTGTCGGCAAATAAGAACCATTTGGCCCATCTAGTCTGCCTAATATACTGAATACTATGAATAGCCCCTGGCCCTATCTTATATGAAGGATGGCCTTATGCCTATCCCATGAATGCTTAAACTCCTTCACTGTATTTGCAGCTACCACTTCTGCAGAAAGGCTATTCCATGCATCCACTACTCTCTCAGAAAAGTAATACTTCCTGATATTACTTTTAAATCTTTGCCCCTCTAATTTAAAACTATGTCCTCTTGTAGCAGTTTTTCTTCGTTTAAATATTCTCTCTTCTTTTACCTTGTTGATTCCCTTTATGTATTTAAAAGTTTCCATTATATTACCTCTGTCTCGTCTTTCTTCCAAGCTATACATGTTAAGGTCCTTTAATCTTTCCTGGTAAGTTTTATCCTGCAATCCATGTACTAGTTTAGTAGCTCTTCTCTGTACTCTCTCCTAAGTATCAATTTCCTTCTGGAGATATGGTCTCCAGTACTGCGCACAATACTCCAAATGAGGTCTCACTAGTGTTCTGTAGAGCGGCATAAGCACCTCCCTCTTTCTACTGGTAATGCCTCTCCCTATACACCCAAGCATTCTGCTAGCAGTTCCTGCTGCTCTATGACATTGTCTGCCTATCTTTAAGTCTTCTGAAATAATGACCCCTAAATCCCTTTCCTCAGATACTGAGGTTAGGACTGTATCACTGATTTTATATTCCGCTCTTGGGTTTTTATGCCCCAGGTGAATTATCTTGCACTTATCAACATTAAATTTTAGTTGCCAGATTTTTGACCATTCCTCTTGTTTTCCTAAATACTTTTCCATTCAGTGTATCCCTCCAGGAACATCAACACTGTTACAAATCTTTGTGTCATCAGCAAAAAGACACACCTTACCATCGAGGCCTTCTGCAAATTCGCTGATAAAGATATTTAACAATATGGGTCCCAGAACAGATCCCTGAGGTACCCCACTGGTAACAAGACCATAGTCTGAATATACTCTATTGAATACAACCCTCTGTTGTCTGTCCCTCAGCCACTGCCTTATCCATTCAACAATATGGGAGTCCAAGCACAAAGACTGCAATTTATTGATAAGCCTTCTACGTGGGACAGTATCAAAAGCCTTACTAAAGTCTAGATAAGCTATGTCTACTGCACCTCCGCCATCTATTATTTTAGTCACCCAATCAAAAAAATCAATAAGATTAGTTTGACATGATCTCCCTGAAGTAAACCCATGCTGTTTTTCATCTTTCAATCCATGGGATTTTAGATGTTCCACAATCCTCTCCTTACGTATGGTTTCCATTAATTTCCCCACTATTGATGTCAGGCTTACTGGCCTATAGTTGCCCGATTCACACTTGAGGCAATTGCACAAAACAGCACGCATTTTTGCAGTCTTGGTGTTAATTCACACACAATGGAAAGTTCATATAACACAAGTCACCTTGCTGGCAGTTCTGCCTCCAGTAGTCCACAGCAGGCTTTAGGGGGTCTGTTTCCCCAGCGTGCGGCTCTCAGCCCTCCAGCACGGCACAAAGCCTGAGATCCCAAAAACAGAGACATTTCTTCTGAGCCCACCTGCCTATTTAAGGACAGCCAGGTGCTGCCAAAACCAGGATCGGCACTTAAACTCCAGTCCGGTATTTGACCTCACCTGGCTGGAAACCAGCCCAGCCTCACATGCTGGGAGGAAAATACCTGCCTGTCACGGCAAGTGGGGATAAAAGGAACACAAAGTAAACAAACAGCAACAGGTAAACAGACTAGGCCCCAAAGCTAGGGCGGAGGGAATGGTAACCTCCTAACAATCCCTGAACCTCTCCCTGACTGCTGACAGTATGAGCAAGTCCTGATGGTGAACGAACTCATACGCTGGAACCTAAGCCCTGCTGACACTGAAGCAAACCCTAACTTAGGGAGCCAGCCAGTACCTTCCACTGTGAAGGGACTAGCGTCTCCCTGAGACCTAGAAGCAACACACACACACAAAGGAGAGAACAAAAGGTCTTAGCTTGAGATGAACTGGAAGTAGAGGATCCACAAAAAACCTGTATAGAACTCCAGAAGGAAAATATCAACCGCAAAGTCAGCAGTAAGAGGCGGAATTAAATAGAGCCTCTTAAACAGCTAACGAGCAGAACCTGAGGAGAGGTGGGATCCTGCCCACAACAACAAACAGAAGGGAAACACAGAAAGACCTGTCCTATAGACTCACGGGCTGCAAGTCTATCTGATCTTCTCAGATCTCTCACAGGGCAGGCAGTGACAGTACCCCCCCTCCCTTTCTACGGGTGACCTCCGGGCACCCAGGACCAACCTTTTCCGGGTGCGCCCTGTGAAAAGCCTTCAGAAGGCGACTAGCACTGACATCAGTTGCCGGAACCCACATTCTTTCTTCTGGACCATAACCCTTCCAATGTAAAAGGTACTGAAGGGAACCACGAAGAATACGCTAGTTAATTATTCTGGAGATCTGAAACTACAGATTACCATCTACCAAGACAGGAGGAGGTGGCAAGGGAGATGGTTCAGCAGGTTCCACATAGTTTTTCAACAAAGACCTGTGAAACACATGCATCTTCCAAGCCTGTGGTAGTTCGAGACGAAACCCAACCGGATTAATAATGACAGAGATCTTGTAATGACCAATAAATCTTGGGCCCAACTTCCAAGAGGGTACCTTCAACTTAATGTTCTTAGTGGACAACCACATCAAATCACCCACACACAGGTCCGGACCAGTCATACGTCTCTTGTGAGCCATATGTTTATATCTTTCGCCCATTTTTTCCAAATTGATTTGAATCTTTCGCCAGATAGATGACAATGAGGAAGAGAATATTTCCTCATCAGGTATTCCAGAGGATTCAGTCCCAGAAAAGGTACCAAACTGAAGGTGAAACCCATATGCACCAAAAAATAGTGACTTCTCAGTGGACTCCTGTCTACAGTTATTTAAGGCAAACTCAGCCAAAGACAAAAATGAAGACCACTCTTCCTGATTCTTGGAGACAAAACACCTTAAATAAGTTTCCAGATTCTGGTTAGTGCGCTCAGTTTGTCTGCTCGACTGAGGGTGGAAAACCGAAGAGAAGGACAACTGAACTCCCAGTACAGAATGCCCTCCAGAACCTGGAAACAAATTGCGTCCCCCTATCAGACACCACATCAGAGGGAATGCCGTGTAATTTCACGATGTTATCAATAAACACTTGAGCGAGAGACTTGGCATTGGGAAAACCTGATAATGATATAAAGTGCGGCATCTTACTAAAGCGGTCCACCACCATCAAAATCACTGTCTTCCCACAGAAACGAGGCAAATTAGTGATAAAGTCCATGGACAAAGGTGTCCAGGGACGGAATGGGATGGACAAAGTAAGAAGAGATCCTGAAGGCCGAGCATGAGTCACCTTGGCACGTGTACAGGTCTCACACTTTGTGCCGAAGCCCAGAAGGAACAAACAACCTCCCTGGAGGACAGGAATCAGGTGCCTCACCTTGAGCTTCCAACACCTCCGCCTCACCCCATTAGCCAAAATCGGAGCAGGATCCTCCGAATTCCCCCCCCCCCAGGAAAGCTACACGAAAAAGCAACCGCCTTGAAGTTTTTGACCCCAGGGCAATAAGTGACCACAAAATTAAATCTGGTAAAAAACAATGACCATCTGGCCTGCCTTGGGTTCAGACGCTTTGCCGATTACAGGTAAGACAAATTCTTATGATCAGTAATTAACGTAATGGGATGAATCGCTCCTTCTAACTAATCATGCCATTCTTCAAAGTTCAATTTAATAGCCAGCAACTCTCTATTAACAACATCATAATTTCTTTCGGCAGAAGACTGTTTTTTTAAAAAAAGCACAAGGGCGCCATTTGCCAGGAGATGGACCCTGCGACAAAACTGCTCCGACTCCCACTTCTGATGCGTCAAACTCCACAATGAAAGGCTGAGACACATCAGGTTGCACCAGAATGGGAGCCGAAGCGAAACATTTCTTTATTGCAGAAAAAGCATGTAATGCCTCTTCAGACCAGACTGAGAAATCCACAACTTTCTTGGTCATATAGGTCAAAGGCCTGACAACAGTACAATAATTCAGGATAAATTTTCTGTAGCAATTAGTAAACCCCAAAAACCACATCAGCGCTTTCTGATTCTCAGGTGGATCCCAATCCAATACCTTTTCGGGGTCCATACGAAAACCTGAGGAAGAAAGCAGGTAACCCAGGAACTGCAGCTCCTGAACAGCAGACACACATTTTTCTAACTTAGCATATAATTTATTCTCCCGGAGGATCAGTAATACTTGTCTTAAATGATCCTGATGAGTTTCCATATCGGGCAAGTAAATTAGTATGTCATCGAGGTAAATAACAACAAACCTCCCCACCAAATGATGAAAAATGTCATTGATAAAGTGCTGAAAGACCGCCAGAGCATTAGTCAACCCAAAGGGCATGACCAAGTTCTTGACGTGGCCCTCAGGGGTATTAAAGGCCATCTTCCATTCGTCCCCTTCCCTGATTCTTATCAGATTATAAGCCCCTCTTAAATCCAACTTGGAAAACACCTTGGCTCCGACAATCTGATTGAATAAATCCGAATCAAGGGAAGAGGATAAGGATCATGGACAGTGATACGATTTAGCTCCCGGAAGTCTAAACACGGTCCAAGGGTCCATCCTTTTTTTTAAACAAAAAAGAAGCCAGCAGCCACCGGTGACTTAGATGGTCTAATATGTCCGTTTGCCAAACTCTCAGTAATATACTCTTGCATATCTACTCTTTTGGGTTGGGAAAGATTATACAACCGAGACTTTGGCAATTTAGCGACGGGAATAAGGTTGACAATCATACTCTCAGTGAGGGGGTAACTCCTGATCTCCACCCTCAGAGAATAGATCACAGAAATCAGAAAGAAATGGGGGTAACATCTTAGTGGATACCACAGAAAGTGACGCGCCGAGACAGTTGTCTATACAGAAATCACTCCAATCACTGATCTGTCATGCTTGACAATCTATGGTAGGATTATGCCTGGTCAACCATGGTAACCCAAGTACAAGAGGGGCAGGCAAACCCTTGAGTACAAAACAAGAAATTAACTCAACATGGGAATCACCCACCCTCAAATGAATATCATGCACCATATGAGCAAGACACTTTTGCGAGAGAGGGGGGAATCAATAGCAAACACAGATATGCCCTTGTTTAATGTGCTTGTTTTAAAACAATGACTCTGAACAAACTGATAGTCCACAAGGTTAACTCCTGCTCCACTGTCAACAAATACTTCCATTTGAATATTTTCGGAGTCTAGTGCCACCATGGCAGGCAGGAGAAATCGGGTACTAAACCAATTAGTTACAACCTGTTTTTTTTTTTCCTTTTTCACCTTAACGTACGTTAATAAAATGTTCTTTTTTACCACAGAAGAAACAAAGTCTTCTCTAAACCCTGAAGTTCCTATTACCAGGGCATGAAGAGACCTGTCCCAAATGCATAGGCTCATCACCAGACACGAGCTTGAGTGTCTCTGTACCCCGCAGGACAGAAGAGGCTGTTTCCCCATATGGTAGTGCATCCCGAGTGAAGGGAACCTTGCACCTCTCTCTCAGGCGCCTATCAATTCGTACGGCCAGGGACATAGCCGCCTCCACAGAATCAGGGTTTTCGTGGAATGCCAGGGCGTCTTTTAGTCTCTCAGACAGCCCTTGACAGAATTGACTATGGAGTGCTGGGTCATTCCACTCCTAATCAGTCGCCCATCTCCTAAATTCAGAGCAATATGACTCTGCAGAACGTTCTCCCTGACTCAAACTACGCAGCTTAGATTCGGCCAGAGAAACCCGGTCTGGGTCATCATAAATAAGGCCCAGGGCCCTGAAAAATTCATCCACCGATCGGAGGGATTGGGAACCGATCGGTAGAAAAAAGGCTCAGGACTGAGCATCACCTTTCAGCAGAGAAATAATAATCCCCACTTTTTGATTTTCATCCCCTAGAGAAGAGTGAACGCAGTCGAAAATACAGTTTACAAGATTCTCTGAACCAAACAAAATGATCACTTCCCCAGAAAACCTATCCGTGAGGGCAACTTAAGGTTCAAGGCTGCCCTGGTTCCCACTGACGGAACCAGACGCCTGAGAATTCTGAAACTGTGCAACTGAATTACGGAGGTCAGTTACCTCCAAAGATAATCCCTGCATGCGATCCACCAGTGCATTAACAGTATCCATATCTGCACAAAGCAAGGAAAATAATGACGGTAGGGGTGGTTGATAATGTCACGGCAAGTGGGGATAAAAGGAACACCAAGTAAACAAACAGCAACAGGTAACCAGACTAGGCCCCAAAGCTAGGGAGGAGGGAATAGCAACCTTCTAATAATCCCTGAGCCTCTCCCTGACTGCTGACAGTATGAGCAAGTCCTGATGGTGAACAAACTCATACGCTGGAACCTAAGCCCTGCTGACACTGAAGCAAACCCTAACTTAGGGAGCGGAGAATGAGACAGCCAGTACCTTCCACCGTGAAGGGACCAGCGTCTCCCTGAGACCTAGAAGCAACACATACACACAAAGGAGAGGACAGAAGTTCTTAGCTTGAGACGAGCTGGAAGTCGAGGTCCACAAACAACCTGTATAGAACTCCAGAAGGAAAATATCAACTGCAAATTCAGCAGTAAGAGGCGGACTTAAATAGAGCCTCTTAATCAGCTAACGAGCAGAACCTGTGGAGAGGTGGGAATCCGGCCCACAACAACAAACAGAAGGGAAACATGGGAAGACGTGTCAGATAGACTCACGTGCTGTAGGTCTATCCGATCTTCTCAGATCTCTCACAGGGCAGGCAGTGACACTGCCTTGCCAGACACAACTCCTCACTGTGTCACACCACTAAAACTGTACCCTCTTTTATATCTGATTTTGCCAATGTTTTTTCTGAAAGTGGATGCCAGGATTTACCTCTGCATCGGGAATATGATTGTCCTATCAACCTTATTCTTGGAGCTAAGTTGCCCAAATCTAGGTTGTATAACCTTTCTGGAACGGAAAGAAGGGCCATGAGAGAGTATATTGCCAAGAGTTTGGCTAAAGGACACATAAGACCTTCCAAATCTCCAGTGGCAGCAGGGTTTTTATTTGTTAAAAAAAAGGACTGAACTCTTAGGCCATGTCTGGATTTCCGTGAGCTCAATCAGATTACTGTCTGTGATCCTTAGCCCCTTCATTTGATTCCTGATCTGTTTAACCAGATTGTTGATGCCAAGGTGTTCTCCAAGTTGGACTTAAAGGAGGCATATAATCTGGTCAAGATCAAGGAAGGGGGTGAATGTAAGACGGCTTTTAATACCCCAGAGGGTCACTTTTAGAACCTGGTCATTCCTTTTGGGTTGACCAATGCTCCTGCGGTTTTCCAGCATTTTGTAATTTACATTTTTCATCACCTGGCAGAGAGGTTTGTTGTCGCATATTTGGATGACATGCTAATTTATTTTCCAGACGTGGAGACTCATCAGGCTCAGGTTAGACAGATGTTACAGATCCTAAGAGATAATAAATTGTACTCAAAATTAGAGAAGTGTATTTTTGCTGTACATAAGGTGCAGCCATAACTTGATGAATATGGGCAGCAAGTATAAACGTGTGGCTGACAGGAAATGTATGAATGGTCCGGACCTAAGTGTGGGTGATTTTGTGTGGCTGTCCACAAGAAATATTAAGTTGAAGGTTCCTTCTTGGAAGTTGGGTCCAAGATTTATTGGTCCATATAAAATCACTGCCATTATTAATCCTGTAGCTATTCGTCTTGAACTTCCTCTGGCTCTGAAAATTCATAATGTATTTCATAAATCTTTAGTGAAGAGATGTGTTGAACCTTTGGAGTCGTCCCCTTTGCCACCCGCTCCTGTCATGGTGGACGGCAGTTTGGAATTCTAGATCGCCAAGATTATTGACTCTCGAGTTCTCTGTAGATCTCTTTGGTTATCTTGTTCACTGGAAGGGTTATGGACCAGAGGAGAGGATGTGGGTACCGGCATCTGACATGAATGCCAGTCGTTTGGTGAAAGCCTTTCACAGGTCTCATCCAGATAAGGTTGGTTGTGGGTGCCTGCATGTCACCCGTAGAAGGGGGATGGGGTACTGTCACGGACTTACCGAGACATACAGACTTTCCTGTGACAGGTGGCAGGAGATCTGTGAGACTGGCAACACGTGGTTTGATCTGACATGTTTTCCTTTTGGATCAAATGACCTCTGTGTTGTTTCTGGTGCTTGCCACACCTTCTTTCCCCAGGTGTGGCTATTGTGGTCATTTAACCTTCTCTATTTATTGTTGTTTCTCCCACTATGCTATGCGGTTTATAGCTTCTGTTGGACTTGTGGTTAGCTTGTGTTTGGTTCCCGGCTGAGTTCCTGGTGCGACCAAAGCTTCATTGAAGATAAGTGTTTCCTTTCCCTCTTGTGTTTTGTTTATTTACATGTGTGTGTTGCCTTTCCTTGTTGTTTGTCATTAGGCCTGAGGGAGGCTCCTGTTCATCCTTCCCTTTGAAGGAACAGGTAGACTCAGTCCTGACATTAGTTCCAGGGTCCTATAGGGTGAGATAGGATTCTAGGTATCCAGTGTATGAACTTGCCTACCTTTGGGGCCTGTGCATACTGGTAGTCTAAAAAAAACACGGGTGGACAGCACTCCTTAGTAATGATGCTGCGGGTGCTCGTCTCCGAGGTAGGAGGTAAAAAGCCCCCCAATATTAACAACTTGTAGATGTCCAAAAAAAATAAAAAAAATGGAGACAGCACGTCCAAAAGGTGGATTTTTATTCCAGATGCAACGTTTCAACTTAGTGATAGCCTTTGTCAAGCATTTATATATATTTTTTTTTTTTTGGACATCTACATACTGGTAGTCTGTCAGGACTGGAGTTAGGGTTTTCTCTAGGAGATGTCCATCTTCCTTCCCTAGTTTCCAGGCCTTATTCCGGTATCCCCTTTCCCTCATATGCTCAGTATGGTGTTTTCCTCCCACACACGAGCATGACAGGGGGTCTGGTTTGATCCTTGCTATGGGGCTCTTACTTCACTATGTACGCCACTACATGGAATACAATATAGTGCTATATATTCGTTTTTCAAATATTCGTCATTTTTGTCCATCTGAAGTCATGATTCCTCCCTGCTTCTTGCTTGTGGGTCAATGAATCATAGTAATAATGCTCCCATAGTCCCCCAGTTGTAATAAAGCCCCCTTATAAGGTGAAAAAAACCTCCTCTCAGTGCCCCCAGTCAATATCCCTAGAATGCCCTCATGTGTTCCAATGACCCGTACTGTGTGCCACTACAAATAACACTTAGTGCCCCCAGTTGAGCTAAGGTGCCCATAGTGCCCCTATAATTTGTGCCAGTATAAAATACTCCTATATAGTGCCCCCAGAAGATGCCCCCATGGTGCTCCTCCATGTCCCCATAGTGCCCTTCATAATGTGGCAGTATAAAATGCCCCTATAAACTGCCCTACATAGATGCCCCCATAATGCTTCTCTCCCCCCTTCCCCATAGTGGCACCAAAATGGGTGCCAGTATTAAATGCCCCTATATAATGCCCCCATAGTGCTCTTTTCCCCCCTTCTCCATAGTGCCCCCCCATAATGTGCCAGTATATAAGGCCCCCATTAGATGCCCCCATAGTGGTTCTTTCCCCCCTCTCCATAGTGCTCCCCCCATAATGTGCCAGTATATAGGGCCCCACCCCCCTTCTTGCCATACTGTACTAAAAATAATTAAAACAATAAACACTTATACTTACCTCCATGACACTGCGATGAGATGCAGGGCTCTTCCAGCCTGTGTCCCGCTCTGTACGGCTCAGGCGGCACGATGATGTCATTGCGCTGCCTGCACCGGCTTCTGATAGGCTGCAGGACTAGTGCCTGTAGCCTATCAGAGGAACGGGAAAGGAAGACGTCTCTCTCTCTCCCCTGCCCTCCACCGCTCATCTGTATCGCCATCCGGAGGACAGCGATACAGATGAATATGGAGATAAGCGCTTCCAGACTCACAGACACAGTCAGCGCCAGTCCCTGCTGCCGCCCGCCGCCGCGGCGCCACTCGCCAGTGACACCCCCCTGGCCTGACCCCGTGACCATGTTGCCGGGCCCGTGCCGCTCTGTGAGTGAGGGCCGAGGCCGCATAGCCCACTCAGACTGGGGCGGGCGTCTGGCAGCGCTGCAGCGCAACTCACAAGTATGTGATAAAAAAATTAAAAAAAGAAGGTTAATTTTTCCGCCCTCCCCTTCTCTGCGCAGGGTGCTCTCTAAGGCAGCCGCTTGGTCTGCCTTATGGTAGCGCCGGCCCTGAGTATCAGTCGGTTGTCAGTGCCCATTCAAACTAGCACGTCTCTGTTTTGCACAGTAATAAGTAATAAAATCCCTAAAAACTCATTTGGAATACATATTTAAACCTGTGGTCTTGTGACCGCATAATTTGAAAGAAAAACACTGTAAGTAAAGTCATGACAAAAGCTTGCCAAAGTCATGGTTTGAACTCATGCCAGAGATTTCAGGCTGGTAAACCGGCAAGGGGTCAGATAAATCAGAGTGAGTGTAACAGATCTGATCCACTTCATCTCAGCTTAGCTGCTTTCAGTGTCACTGTTATCAATAGCCAGACAATCTAAATTGCTTGAGTAAAAATGTCTCTAATGTAGCGTAACTATTACAAAAAGGACGGAAAGGAAAAGTGAGAAGATTGACCATAACTGTACTATAAAGCTCAACTATTCAAAGCAGGGCTTTAAACAGACCCAAACGAAGTGGAGGATTAATTTCTTTAGCAAAGAATAATTTGGTTCCCCAGTTTTATCTTACATTTGCTGGTAACAGCTGCTGAAAGGTCCGGTGACAATGGCACTGTAATTACCCTATAATGGACGCGGGGCTTGGTGTTCTGTTTCTTACTGCTTAGTATTTATGTGGAACTAAGGTGTGTATTAATAATCCTATAGTCATGTAATAGTAGTTATGAGTAGTCAGTGTCAGACTAGGGTACCTAGGGCCCACCAGAGGAATTTATTCTGAGAGCCTACCCTCCTTCTAAGGGTGCAGCCACACAGTCAGGTTTCTGCATGTAGTTTTGGAAGCCAAGACCAGGAATTAATTCAAAGAAGGGGAGAAATCATATCTGTCATTTAACGTTTCTCACCTTTTATGAGCCGCTCCTGATTTTGGCTTCCAAAACTGCATCAGGAAACCTGACCGTGTGGCCATACCCTAGGCAAAAATACCACATGTTTCGTTTGAAATAATCAATGCATGAAATGGGCTTTCAATGATCCCTGAGACACAATTTTTCTTCTTCGCTGCTCGTATGTTTAAAAAATCTGTAAATCCCGCAGAATTGCTAAATGAGAGCAGAATGCATACACCGGGTACAGCTTTGAAAAGGTTTTGAAATATTTAGGTGGGTTGTGTCACTTCAGCACATGGCATTTATCATGTAGAGAAAGTTAATAGAAGGCACTTACTAATGTATTGTGATTGTCCATATTGCCTCCTTTGCTGGCTTGAGTCATTTTATAATCACACCGTATCCAGGGGTTACAATCACCCTGCAATCCACCAGCGGTGGACGTGCCTGCACATCATATCTGACTGCAAATCACAATACACACTTCAACTGCTACAAAACATCCTAATACACACAGAGCTGGATCAGAGGCAAATGGGCGGCACTGTGCTTCAAATAGGGGTCCAGGTGCACGGTCAATAGGTTGATTCCCCAGGTACTTGTAGTAAGAAGACCAGCACTCCGTAATTCCAATAATGAAAAATGGATTTTCTTTATTCGTCACCCATATGTGACGCGCGTTTCGACACTAATCTGTGTCTTTGTCAAAGTACAGGTGATAACAGCTCCAGCTGTTATCACCTGTACTTTGACAAAGACACAGATTAGTGTCGAAACGCGCGTCACATATGGGTGACGAATAAAGAAAATCCATTTTCCATTATTGGAATTATGGAATACACACAGAGCATCATAACACACACCTCAGATGCTGCTGCACCTCATACTACTCACCTCAGCTGCTGCAGAACATCATAATGCATAACTGAAAAGCTGCAAAACCTCACAAGCACACATCAGCTGCTGAAGAACATCATGATACACACCTCAGCTGCTTCTGCTCCTCATAATACACACCTTAACTGCCGCAGAACATCATAATACACATCTCAGCTGCTGTAGAACATCATAATACACACTCAGCTGCTGCAGAACCTCATAACAGAAACATAGAAGAATGACAGCAGAAAAAAACACCTGGTCCATGTTGTCTGCCCTTATGTTATTTCTTTTTTATCTTGGGATAGACATGTGTTTCCCCCAGGCATGTTTAAATTCACTTACTGTAGGTTTCCCAACCACATCTGCAGGAAGTTTGTTCCAAGCTTCAACCACTCTTTCAGTAAAAAAATATTTCCTAACATTGATCCTGACATTACCCGAACTAATTTCAGATTGTGTCTCCTTGTTCTTGTGTTCAGCTTCTTATTGAGAACGCTTCTCTCCTGAACCTTATTTAAACCTTTAAGATGTTTAAAGGTTTCAATCATATCACACATTTTCCTTATTTCCTTAAGGCTATACAGATTAAGGGGGTCATTTACTATCATATATACACCAGTTTTCTGACAGATATCTATTGCAGATTGTGGCGCAAAGGTTATTAGCGCTAAAATCTGCGACTTTTACCAGCTCATGCTAGGTCTAAAAAAGGAGGCTTGGTGTGGGCGGGGACCAGGCAGGCCAGTCTCATTTATCATTTTCTACGCCTGTTTTAGGCTACATGCACACGACCATGTGCCGCCCATGGCCGTATTGCGGTCCGCATACAGCGGGTCCGCAATAGATGGGCACCAGCTGTGTGCATTCCGGATCACGGAGATGTGGAACGGAGGCACGGATCGGAACCCCACAGAAGCACTACGGAGTGCTTCCATGGTGTTTCTGGCCGTCCCTCCTCACTGCAAAAAAGTAGTGCATGCACTACTTTTTGTGGTGTGGACCGTCGGATGCGGATTGCGGACCCAATTCAAGTGAATGGGTCCTCGATCCTCATGTGGCTGCCCCACGGTCTGTGCCCGTGCACGGAGCCCTAACGTTCGTGTTCATGTAGCCTTAAGTATGGAATGGTCTAAATGTAAGCCAGCAAGACAGCTGGCTTACATTTAGACTGGCGCTGGATATGCTTAAGTTATATAGAGGCCGGCGCATGGGGTTATTAAGATCGGCGTCTAAAACGATATCTAGAGCCTCCTTCACAAAGCTCTAACAGTGTGGTTAAGGAGAGCCTTTATTCAGTCTTCAGCAATTTACTGGGCTCTGAAGATGCCTATATGTAACAAACAGGCCTCCAGCATGCCTCCTGTCATTACCCCAGTCCCTGACTATATAAATGTGGTACACTCCGGAATCTTCAGTGCTTAGTAAAAGCTAAAGTCTGAAGACAGACTTTCCTTAGCTATGCTCAGTCAGAGCTTTGCTAAGCAGCAAGCCCAGGAGAGGTGAGCAGAGGACAGGATAGGAGTGATAGTATCAAGAATGGTGGTTGTGATCACTACTCACTCTGGCACTCCCCTGGGCTGTGTAGTGATGGGGGTGCATTTTTCTTCCCTTTGGGGTACACCCTGATTCTGGGGTTCTCCTACCTAATGGTGGTTCTGAGTGCACTTGATGGTGATGAATTGTTAGGTGGGATCCCTTGTAGCGGTGGAGGCAATCATGAGGCAATTTTGCAGTAGAACAGTTCTTTACTGAAGAATTAAGTTCTAGCACATCAGTTAAGGCTCTGCATGGACTGGCAGTTCTTACCCAATGTGTTACTTCCACAGTTCTCACAGGCAGGACCGGCCTTTGGGGTGTACGAGCTGTGCGGCCGCACGGGGCGCCATGGCAACAGGGGCGCCATGGCAACAGGGGCGCCCTGCGGCCGACATAGCCACTGGCGAATCCAGGGGCGCGGTAGGGGGCGGCGGTGGCGGGGCACAGGGAGATAAACGCTTCCATTGTGGAAGCGCTCATCTCCATAGTCATCTGTATTGCCGTCCTCAGGACAGCGATACAGATGGCTGTGCTGAGGCAGGGGAGGGAGAGGCGTGTCCCTTTCCCTTCCTCTGATAGGCTGCAGGCACCAGGCCCGCAGCCTATCAGAGGCCGGCTCAGACGTAATCGCGCCGCCTGAGCTGTACGGCCGTACGGCCTGAGCCGTAAGAATAAGTGTTTTTTTTTTGTTTTTTTTATATATGCAATACTTTTACTGGCACATTGGGGGGCTGTTATTACTGGCATATTTGGGGGCTGTTATTACTGGCACATTGGGGGGGCTGTTATTACTGGCACATTGGGGGGGGCTGTTATTACTGGCACATTGGTCGGGGCTGTTATTACTGGCACATGATGGGGGGCTGTTATTACTGGCACATGATGGGGGGGCTGTTATTACTGGCACATGATGGGGGGGCTGTTATTACTGGCACATGATGGGGGCTGTTATTACTGGCACATGATGGGGGGGCTGTTATTACTGGCACATGATGGGGGGGCTATTATTACTGGCACATGATGGGGGGCTGTTATTACTGGCACATGATGGGGGTCTGTTATTACTGGCACATTGGGGGGGCTGTTATTACTGGCACATTGGGGGGCTCTTATTACTGGCACATTAGGGGGGCTGTTATTACTGGCACATGATGGGGGGGCTCTTATTACTGGCACATGATGTGGGGGTTGCTCTTATTACTGGCACATTATTGGGGGCACTAAAAGGACATCTACTGAGGCCACAAAGAAGGGGTATTTTATATGGGGGCTCTGTACAGTAGAATCTTATACTGGGACACATTATGGTGGGCACTATGGGGAAGGGGGGAGAGGAGTACTATGGGGTCATCTACGGGGGGCACTAAGAAGGGGTATTTTATACTTGCAAATTAAGGGGGACACTGCGGACATCTACTGGGGCATTTTATACTGGTTCATTATGGGGGAACTAGAAGGAAGGGGGGAGAGGAGCACTATGGGGGCACTGTATAGGGGTATTTTATACTGGCACATTATGGGGGACACTATGGGGGCATTAGCTTAACTGGGGCATTACAAGGGGGTATTTTTTGCACATTATATGGAGAATTAATACTACTGGGGGGCATTATGGTGGGCTTTATTACTCCCAATAGTATGACCCCCTAGTAGCAGCACCAGCCTCTCCCTGCTCTACTATCTCTCTGCCCCTTCTCCAAATCCTTTATGAAATCTTTCTCATTAGGATAAAACACAACATCAGCTCCGCCGAGCCCCCCAGCCAAAGTGTTGAAGTGGTGTCCGAGATCCCCAAGGGCCAAGCCAAGTAATTGTACGTTTTCATGTGAAATATGTTTATGTTATACTCATATAGCATACACTGTACCCCACAATATACAGTATACCTCTACACTGCGTAGTCTGTTCTATAAGCACTATTGTTTTGTGGCGGCGGACAGAAAATAATCTGGAAGTGCCCCTCCCGAGACCAGGCTCTGGATCCTCCACTGGACACAGCTCGCAGTTGGTCTCTTACAGCATTCCGGCCCGAGATTGTGTGAAAAACTATTTGTTACAAAGATTGTTTTCCTTTTTGTGTATGTTTAGGTGAACCGGGGCGGGGGGGGGGGCACAAGATTTGCTCGCACAGGGCGCCTGAACACCTAAGGCCAGCCCTGCTCACAGTCTGCCTCACACTGCACTTCCCTAACTTTCATATAAGCATCCAGGAATGGGGAGTGCCACACTCTTTGTATGCAATTCAATGTGATGCAAGCATCAGACAGACCCCAATGTCAGACCAATTTCTGCATCTTTTGGACAGATTGCTGTACTCACAATATACGTTTTCACAAATGTCCTCTGCAAGATGTGGATATTTTCTCTATACAGATGGCCAACTCTTCAGGTGTATCCAGGTACAGTACCATAAAATGTATTCTCCCGGACACGTGGCTATGGAGACTCAAAGGTCCTTTTCAGACAGCATTTTTCTACCAGATTTATACTTGCACCTAATCTTCTCCCTCTGAGATGCTCCTAGCTAGAGATGAGCGAATTTATTGAAAATTCGATTCAGCTGCTTCACCGAATTTTACAAAAACATTTGCTTCGTGACTAATTACTTTGTCACGAAGCACATTTTTTTGTAAGTAGTGGGTGCAATGAGAGGGAGCTGCGATAGCGCTGCCCCTGTCATTGTACCTCTCAGATGCCACGTTCATACCTGATCGCGGCATCTGAGTGTAAAATTAACAATAATTCAAACGTACAAAATCAAACTTACCGCCTCCATTTGCTCGCGACGGGCCGGCCACCGCCATCTTGCTTGAAGATCTCGGCAGAAATCCTGTGCGGCAAGGAGATTATGTCATCACGCTGGCTGGCGTGGTGACGTATGACATCATCACGCTGGTCGGCATGATGATGTAATCTAGCGCCACACGGGATTTCCGTCGAGATCTTCAAGTAAGATGGAGGCTGGTGGCCCATCGTGAGCAAATAGAGGAGGTAAGTTTTTTATACTATTTCCGGTTAAATCAATTCGCTGACACGATGCACGAGAAAATTCGGCTTCTAGGCAAATTGAATTTATCCTGAAATTCGGATCGAATTCCACTTTGTGGGATTCGATTCGCTCATCTCTACTCCTAGCATATATATTTTGCTCTTACTCTCGATTTTCCTCCACACTTTGCTTGTCTTGGCTGGTTTAATCCAGCTATACTGTATATCTGCTTATAACACTTCACTGTCTAGAGCAGGCATGCTCAACCTGCGGCCCTCCAGCTGTTGCAAAACTACAACTTCCATCATTCCCTGACAGCCTACAGCTATCATCCTACAGAAGGGCATCGTGGTAGTTGTAGTTTTACAACAGCTGGAGGGCCGCAGGTTGAGCCCTAGTGGCTGGTTATTATGGTCTGTCACCTCTGTACTGCCTTTCACACAGAAAATGCACAAATATACAATAAATCAATTCAATTTGCAGCATACACATAGGGAATGCGCATGATGGCCCACACAATCACAGTACATTTTATTATGAACTTATTAAAATTCTCCATATTAAACAGTAATAGAAGGATCACACTGATAAGTAGGACATCTGGAAGACATTGATAACTACAATGGTAAATAATACAAATGAAAAGCTTGCAATTCAGCCCTACTGTACGTCCTGGGTTTATCTGCGAACCATCAATCATAGAAAGCATGTGGGAAAGGCGACTGCTATACAGTAGGTGAAGTCCAGTTCTGCAGTCATCATTCTAGGCACTGAGCGACCTTAGCAAGTGCTTTGGTTTTAGTGTATTTATTTGTCAATTGTAACTTATGGATTAATATAGTAATGGCATTTTTATTTTGTATTTTATTTTTATTCTTGGTATTTAGTTTAGTTTTGCTGTGAGTAACCTTCCATTAATATGAGACAGGTGTAATGAAGATGTACGAAAAGGATACGGAAACAGTATAGAACTTGTATTTTCCATCTATTTTCTCTTCTTAAGGCATGGAAGTGTAATGGTTGGACTTTTCTTTAGGACTGACTATGTGAAAGATATTTATTGTTGGATGAGCAACAGGATTACCAAAAATATAGCAGTCCATCTGGCTAGGACTACGGCTCAAGATTGGACTTATGTACAAACTGCCATTGGACTTACAGGACAGTGATATTATGGAATATATATATTAAATGTACATTTAAAGAGGACCTTTCATGGGTCCAAACATTATAAACTAAGTATCAGGATAAGTAGAGCATAGCGCATGGATCTAACTGCACTTACTATTTTTTCTGGGCGCCGCTCCGTTCGCCCGCTGTGGCCCCCGTTGTATTCTCCCGCCTGGTATGCTAATTTTAGCATCGGAACAATGAGGAGGAGCCTGAGTCTTTCTCTGTGGACGTCTCCTTCTCTCCTGGCTGTAGCGCTGTCCAATCGCAGCAGAGGGCATCACAGCCAGGGAGAAAAAAAATCTAACCTCCTCCCTGTGACGCTCTCCACTGCAATTGGACAGCGCTACAGCCAGGGAGAAGAAGACGCCCACAGAGAAAGACTCAGTCTCCTCCTCATTGTTCCAATGCTATTAATTAGCATACCAGGCGGGAGAATGCAGTGGCGCCCAGGAAAAATAAAAATTGCAGTTAGATCCCTGCACTATGCCCTACGTAGTCTGATACTTAGTTTATAATGTCTGAACCCATGAAAGGTCCTTTTTAAAAGTGTAATTCAAAATTAATTCCTCCTGTAGTAATTTTATAGTTGGCGGAAATTATGATTATTTATAGTGAGGCTATACAGATTTTTAATATAATGTCAGGTATTAGATGGAGTATATAACATTTTCAAACCTTTTCATTGGTACGGCCACACAGTCAGGTTTCTGCATGCCGTTTTGGAAGTGAAAACCAGGAGTGAATTTATAAAAATAAAAAAAGTATGTGTCCTTTATACTTTCTCATCTTTTATCATCCCCTCCTGATTTTGGCTTCCAAAACTGTATGCAGAAATCTTACCATGTGGCTGTACCCTCCTTATAGCAGCATTTTATTTAGGACATTCCACAAGTGCCACAAGTTTAAAGAGGGTTTTGGAGTATTTTTTAAGCAGTGGTGTACTGCCAATATAGGCAGACCACGCAGCTGCTATGGAGCCCCGCCCACTTGTCCTCTGTTCCGTTTCAGCCCCTGCTTGCTTCCACTATGCTCAGTCAGGGCCCCCTCCGCTGCCAGGTCTGTCACACATAAAGTCCCGCCCCTCTCCCGAGAAGCCCCGCCCCTCACTACTCTTTCACCAAGAGCAGCTCCAAACTACATTGTGGTTATAGGACCTGTGGTGATGTCACAGTCATATGATCAGCCATGTGTGTGGGAGGAGTTAGGGGAACACAGGCTCCCTGTAGGACTGTGCTGGTGGAGAATGTAGAGGTACTTCATGTATGGAAGGTGTGTATAAAGCAGGGCTATGTCAGTGTAACCAGTCTATTGTACAGTTTTCTGTGTGTAATGTGCACACAGTAGTTCTATCTGTGTAATGGACATGTAGCAGAGCTGTGTCTGCAATGTGTATATAGTAAACTATGTGTGTAATGGGCATGTGATAGAGCTGTGTATGTAATATGTATATAGTAGTGTCATGTGGGTGCTGTGTATGGCAGCATCAGGTGGGCGCTGTGTAAGGCCTCGTCAGCCAACCATCGGACCGGACTGGAGAGCAGTCGGTCACTGAACACAGCCAGGCTGCCCCCCCAGAATCACCGCCGACGGCCCAGAATAAACACTTGCTTGCCCCTGATGTGTGCCACAGCCGAGCTGCCCACAGTAAGAAGAGTAAAAAAAGTTAATGTGGGTATTCTTGATGGGGGGAGGGCAGCAGCAAGCAAGCAGAGTCCCTGTGGGGTTGGGGGGGGGCACTTTAGTCTCATAGATAGAGGACTCAGGACAGTGTGCTCCCCCCCCCTACATGAACTCTGCTTGCTGATAGAGGACAGAGTGCCCAGCCAGCACAGCTGCACATCCCCACTCAGTCACCTTGCAGGGTTATGCACACTAGGCATCAGCAGCAAAGAGTTAAAGGAGTTATCCAACCCCTATAATGCCCCCCAAAATGCACGGGCACCTCATACAGGTAATAATTTGCCCGCCCTCCAGCACATGCATCCCTCCTAATGCCTGCATGGCCACCACTGCATCCCCCCGTTCTGCAGATTAAAACATCCAGAGACGTGGGGGGCAGTTAATAGCAGGCCATGATGGGAATGAGCCTCCCTAACATCGAGGGTGACGCTAGAGAGGCTCATTTCCGTCGCAGCCTGCTATTGGCTGCACCTCTTCCCCACCTTGCATTAGTATTACCTGTATGTAGTGCCCATAATTTTGGGGCGCATAATAGGGGTTGGATAACCCGTTTAACCATTCGGAAACCGGAGGTTTTTTTCGTTTTTGCATTTTAATTTTTTCCCCCAATCTTCCTTTAGTCATAACATTTTATTTTTCTGTTAACCTATCCATTTAAGAGCTTATTTTTTCAGGACAAGTTGTACTTCAATATGGAATACAATGTAGTCGGAAGCGGGCAAAAAATTCCAAATGGGGTGAAATTGGAAAAGAAAATTTCCTCCAATTCCTCCACCGTTTTACGGGTTTTGCTCCTATGGCATTCCCTTTGCAGAAAAAATGACCTGTGCCCTTTATTCTCTGGGTCAGTAGGAATACAATGTGGGTGTGGCAGGGGAGGAGCCAGGGCAGGTGGTGGGATGGGCCAGGGGTGGGTAGTGGGTGGAATTAGGGGGGCCAATTCATATTCTTGCTATGGGGCCCAATGATTTCTATGTATGCCCCTGTTTTTAAGCACATGTAAACTATTGGGTGTAGCACCCATTTAAGTGTTTTTAGCACTAGGTATGTACTGTTGGGATAAGCCCAGTAACTAATCATAGATTGGATACTGAACTTTTTTTGGCACATTGATGTCTCGTTGAGACCTTTTCTTCACAGCTCTTAGCACTTTATCTTTATTAGTGGTAGTAGTACACATTTTGTTTACCACTTCAGCGTGTTATGTCGCAGCATGATAGCACTTTCATGTAGTATTTGTTTTTAACGAGGACTTCATAGTCTGAAAAAATTCTTTTAGAACCCTTCATCACTAAAGGTAGTGGAATGTGACCATGCGTAGCTGACTTCTTAGTGTTGGGCTTCGGTCGATTGGCTGACAGTTGGTTGGCAGGTGAGACATATCTCACAGCTGACGATCAATGCATGCCTGATCCACTGCAATCTCCCAATATGTCCCATCCAATTTTTCTCCACTTTTCAAAAGGGAAAAGTTTCACACTATTACACAAATATGACATGTGTCATAATCTGTTCCTTTTTAATGCAAAAAAACTGGCACAAATCAAATAATAAATTTCCCACTAGTGTTTTAAACTTTAGACCATGATCTTTCCACTATCAGAAAAATACAGTATACAGCTACAGTAAATCTAATTCAATCCCTGTTCTAAGAGCCTTAGATTTCTTAGCACACTGGATATATGTGAATTGTCAATGTGAGTGTAATAGAAATAAAATGTCTCAGGAAATGAACCGACCCTTGCATACCATATTTTCAGTTCATGTTTGGTGGTAAATTTCCTAAGTGCCAATACTCCATAAAATATTACACTGCCAATTCCGTGACATAATTGTAATTGCTTATAGTAAACACCACCTTGTGTCCAAAACATAGCTGGGGAGATATAAGAACAATGAAACAGGACCTTTTTTTTTTTTTAACAATTATTGTGATACAGACCATAAAATATGTCCTTACCAGTAACACAGTTTTCAACATGTTTCTTAAACCAGAAAAATACTCATACTTTGAGGATTGAGAATAAAATATTTTTATATTCTCTTCTGGATAGTCTTTTAAACAGAGTCTGTCAGCAGTTTTGACCATGCAAACTGTTGACAGTGCTAGCTGTGGAGAGCAGGAAAAGCATATCTTTTGCAGAGATTAAATTATTAGGAGTGGTGTAAATATTACACTGGATGGATGCTAAAACTGTTACTGTGGGGTTGTGAAGCACCTTGAAGGGGTTTTCAGAGAGTTTGTAACGGATGACCTGTTCTCAGGATTGGTCATTAGTATCTGATCAGTGGGGGTCCGAAATCCGCTCTTTGAGAAGATCAGCTTTTCCTAGGTCAGTGATCACAGGTTCATCGGTCACGTGGCGTAAGTGCAGCTCAGCCCCATAGAAGTGAATAGAGCTGAGTGCAATACCAAGCACAGCCTCTATACAATGTACACTGCTGTGCTTGGGGAGCACAGAAGATTCCACAGCGCTCAGGGTCTCTTCAAACAGCTGATCTGCGGGATCTGGGGTGTCGGACCCTCACTGATCAGATACTGATGGCCTATCCAGAGAAGAGGTCTTCAGTTATAAAATCTTGGAAAACCCTTTAATGCAGAAAGCAAGCACTTCACAGTGAAGAACCACCTCCAGGAGAAGCACAAAAAAGGTATACTTGTCTTGCCCTGCTTTCTTTGTCCCTTACCTACCACTGTCAGCAATTTTGCTCGTCCATTGTATATATCCAGGCTATAACCTGGAAAAAAATAACTTCGAGGTTTTTACGGTAACGTGAAGCTGACCATCTTACTATTTGAAAGCCCTGAGATCAGGCTTCCTGTCGTCATTGCTTGTGTACACCTGGCTCTTTGATGTTTTAGGCTGAGGTACGCTATTTGTTTAACTGTGATATAAATTTGGGATACGGTCCATATGGAATTTAGAGAGTTGTAACATGTTGCACTGATCTAATATGAACTCTCTATGAACATTTTCAATTTATCTCCTCTTAGGAGTAAAATTACAGTGCTATCCAAAATGTTGTAAAATATATACTTGAATTGTGCCAATGTAATATGAAATAGGCTATAGCAATGTGGGTAATATGGGCTACAGCCCTCCAGGATCATATTTTATAAGCTGATAATAAAACACATTTTTTTCACATCAAATTTTCTTGCTAGTTTCTAAAAAAGTCAAGAGAAGCTCAGAATGTCTGGTGTTTTTCAAGCCTGTGATGGAGTGTGAGCACTATAGCACATGAATGTTACTATATTACCTTCCCTCTTTGTTTTCATTGCCATAGCACCAGAATCATTATTTCTTTTTTGTACGTTATCTTATTGTGTAGGTATAGGGTCAAGTGAAAAAACTGCAATACATACCATATGTGCATCCATAATCTGCTGCTAAGCACAAGTTAACTCCTGCTAGTAACAGCCCTTTATAATGCATGCCACTTCTTCATCCTGTAACCTCTGTTTCCCCCCAATAAAAGTACTAAAAGTCTTGGATTTTCATGGTAGTACCTAGAAGACATATGGATTTTCTATTAGGTCTTTTGATCGAATCAGGTACTTTTTGCTTCTGGAGGTCAACCTACTAGTCTTGTGCACCAAAACATAAAATGTCTTTTTCACTTACTAGGATAATGGCGAAACAAGATGTCTTCTTATAACATGATTATTGGGGGAGGATAAGGCTGTTTCAAAAGGTATCTTTACGCTAATCAATTTTGCAGGCTATTGTTGGGAAGGAAGTGTTCCTTCCCAGAAAGCTCTTGCTTGCCAGCGAAGGAGACCGCTGCATTTACATGCAGCGATCTCCTCCACAGTATGGGGAGGAGTGCTCGCTAATGCCATTGCTCGTCCCCATACATAATCATTGTTTGCCTGCAGCAAAGCATTATTAGACAGCACGTTCTGCTGCCAGCAAACAATGATTTAGGTGCCTACACAAACATTTTGGTTAGGTGCCTACACAAACGTTTCGATTAGGTGCCTACACAAACGTTTCACTCATTCATCGGGTAACCGGCGGTGCCTTTACACAGCCAAATAATTGCTAACAAGGGTTCCTATGAAGGCTCATTAGCATTTATTTGGTGGATTTTCACCCGTGTAAACGACCCTTTACACACAGCAGGTTGGTCGGTTGATATAGAGCAGAGATCTCCAACCTTTTGTAGGTTACACGACATTGGCGTTAAGCCACAATGAACATTAAAATTGTTAAAGAAAACTTGACATTTGCTGATTTCAGCAGCCTGTCACCTACAGTATTTGGTAAGTGATTTCTGAGAACTTACTATATACCTCCAGTAGCATGCACCAGTGAAGAGACATGCTGTCAGAAAATAGTCTGGCTTATTAATGAGCTCAAGCTCACTCCACCCCCATCCCATCAAAGTATGTCTATTTAAAAAAAATTGTCAGGTAGCGGTGGGTGGACAAGGGAAGTGGGAAAATTATTTCAAAACCTGCTACCAAAGGTGTGGAGCTGGGCCTGATAAACAGTGAAAAGGATATGGCACTCTCCAGAATGTTGACTTCCCTACAGTAGGAGGATTGTTATGGATGCTGGTAGCCAGACTTCCACCCATCTGTTATTCAGGGCCTATCCTAAGGACAGTTATGTTAGTTGTGAGTGATATGCTTTTAACTGTCATAAATTCTCATCACACAGGTTGTTAAGAATAGAGAGATTAAGTCGTTCGTAGAATTATCACATAATGTAGAGAACCTTTCTTGGTTTAGGTACTTTCAGCTTCGGTCGGCACTTTTTAGTTTGGATGATAAATCACTGTTAGAAATAGATAATTCTTCTCCGTTAGGGAAGATATGTCTAAGAATGAAGATTTCAAATATATATAAATTATTACTTAAGTCACGTCTCGGGGAGACACAATCGCCGGGACAAAAGGCCTGGGAGAAGGATTGCCCAAATATACAACTGGTAGGGTGGGAATGCATTTTTACTAACCCAGATGTACTATCTCACAACTTTAATCATGTTCTAACACAATTCAATATTTATCATAGACTATATGTCACCCCTATCTGGTTAAACAAGTGTGGATTAAGAGATACCTCTAAGTGCCCTCGATGTGATACTGTAGGTGCGGATTATCTGCACATAATCTGGGCATGCCCAGATCTTGGAGAATACTGGAATGGTATTGTTAGTTTCCTCACTGACAAATTAAAAATACGGATTCCTCTTGACCCACAATTGTTTCTACTGAACGATCTTTCGTCATTAAGTAGTCATAAATATCAAAAGATCTTATTAGGGAGAATATTATTACTGGCCAGACTTCTGATTAGTCAGAGCTGGTTTGCACGCCATACTCCTGAGGTAAATACCTGGATAAATCTGATTAATAAGGTTAAAAACTATGAACGGATTCTTTATAAGAGAGAGGTATTAGAGAAATGGATTAAGATATGGGATGACTGGAAGTTCTGATCTGATTGTATTTGGAAGATAATAACAAATAATATATATATTTTTTTTCCTCTTCTCTTTCCCCTCTCCTCTTCCTTTCCCCCCCTCCTCTCTCTTCTTTCTATAAGGGCGGTTAGGGGGGTTGGGGAGGGGGGAGGGGGCGGACGCATCACAGGGTCGGGGGAAATGGGGTTAGGGGGAAAATGGTATTAATTATATTGAGTTTGAATTCACTTTGTGTATTTGTTTTGCATACCAATAAAGATGTTAAATAAAAAAATAAAAAACTGTCATAAATTCAACTAATGCTATGACTTCCCTAGTGCAACTAGTGAAGAGAAACAATTACCAAAAAGCGCTTACCAACTGGGATCCAAAGGTTCTTTATTTTATTCCATACATAACTTGTATCAGGATATAGACATTTGCAGAAGGAGCTGGACCCTGATACGTATTATGCATAGAATAAAATAAAGAATTTTGGGATTTCAGTTGGCAAGAGCTTGTTTGGCTTTTACGAAGAGCCTCCAAGGTAATTGTTTCCCTTAATTTTGGTCGTCTGAAGGATTCCTGTGACAGTATCCAGACTCCTGCAGAAAATAACACCAATGTTTCTATGTATATTATACAGTTTTTGTACAACATCTCAAAGTAAGAGCATTACCTATTGAGCCCAATTGTGTTATTCTCCCATCTGACACTACTCCTGCGTAGCGCCTGGCGCAGTTTTTCCTGGTTTCTATTTAGCAACTGGTATCACTAGTGAACATAGGCGGTCATTTATAGTGATGGATGAACATCGGCCAATCAAATGTTTGCGAACCGTGCATTCGCGGCGGGCCCCATTGACTTTAACCGCTTCACGTCCGCCCATAGGATATAAACGTCCTATGGGTGGACGTCTATCTCCTAATGCACGTTTTAAAACGTCTTTTCAAAAACAGCAGCTGCACGCTAATCGTGCAGCTGCTGATCGGGTTGCCCGCGGTCAGTGACAGCAGGGCAACCCTAACACAAGGCAGGGACAGTTCCCAGGTGTCCCTGCCTTCACGATCGCTGCAGACACAGCGCTCACCGAGCGCTGTGTCTGCAGAGCAGGAAGCGCTGAGCGCTTCCTGTTCCGGCCCGGCGGTCATGTGACCGCCGTGACCGGAGAGTGCAGGGGCTGTGTGAGGTCTCTCAGAGACCTCGATCAGCCCTGCTCTGAGGCTGTACAGCGCTGGATTGCTGCTGTACAGCCTCTCTAGGGGTGCATTTGTCCTGTAACTGGGGCTACTATATCAGCCCCAGTTACAGGAGAAATCAACAGTGAAAAAAAAATGAAAAAGTGAAGCAAATGTCCCCCAGAGGTCTTGTATGACCTTATGGGGGACGAAAAGTGTAAAATAAAATAAAAATAAAATAAAGGGTTGAAAAAATAAAATAAAAAAAAAGTTTCACATGTAAAAAAAAAAAAAAAATCCCAAGTAAGGAATAAAAAAAAAAATTTAAAATAGAAAAAATAAAATAAAATAGACATATTTAGTATTGCCGCGTCCGTAAAAACCAGCTCTATAAAAATATCACATGACCTAACCCCTCGGGTGAACACCGTAAAAAAACTAAAAAAAAAACTGTGTCAAAACAAGCAATTTTTGTCACCTTGCATCACAAAAGGTGCAACACCAAGTGATCAAAAACGCGTATGTCCCACAAAATAGTACCAATAAAACCGTCACCTCATCCCGCAAAAAATGAGCCCCACATAAGAAAATCTCTCAAAAAATAAAAAAACTATAGTTCTTAGAACATGGACACTAAAACATCATTTTTTTGGTTTCAAAAATGCTATTATTGTGTTAAAGTGAAACAAATAAAAAAAAGTATACATATTAGGTATTGCCGCGTCCGTAAAAACCAGCTCTATAAAAATATCACATGACCTAACCCCTCGGGTGAACACCGTAAAAAAAAAAAAAAACTGTGTCAAAACAAGCAATTTTTGTCACCTTGCATCACAAAAGGTGCAACACCAAGTGATCAAAAACGCGTATGTCCCACAAAAGGGTACCAATAAAACCGTCACCTCATCCCGCAAAAAATGAGCCCCTACATAAGAAAATCTCTCAAAAAATAAAAAAAACTATAGCTCTCAGAACATGGACACATTAAAACATAATTTTTTTGTTTCAAAAATGCTATTATTGTGTAAAACTTTAATAAATGAGAAAAAGTATACATATTAGGTATCGCCACGTCCGTAACAATCTGCTCTATAAAAATTTCACTTGACTGAACCCCTCAGGTGAACGCTGTAAAAATAAATAAATAGAAACTGTGCTAAAACAACCAATTTTTTGGTCACCTTGCCCCATAAAGTGTTATAATGAATGATCAAAAAATCATATGTACCCAAAAATAGTACTAATAAAACTGGCACCTTATCCCCTAGTTTCCAAAATGGGGTCACTTCTTGGGAGTTTCTATTGTAAGGGTGCATCAGGGGGCTTCAAATGGGACATGGCATCTAAAAACCATGTGGAGTTCCTTTTCTTCTGCGCCCTGCCGTGTGCCCATACAGCAGTTTATGACCACATGTGGGGTGTTTCTGTAAACCGCAGAATCTGGGTAATAAATATTGAGTTTTGTTTGGCTGTTAACCATCGATGTGTTAAAGAAAAAAATTGATTAAAATGGAAAATCTGCCAAAAAAGTGAAATTTAAAAATTTGATCTCCATTTTCCTTTAATTCTTGTGGAACGCCTAAAGGGTTAACAAAGTTTGTAAAATCGGTTTTGAATACCTTGAGGGGTGTAGTTTCTACAATGGGGTCATTTATGGGGGTATCCACTATGTAGGCCCCACAAAGTGACTTCAGACCTGAACTGGTCCTTAAAAAGTGGGTTTTGGCAATTTTCTTAAAAATTTGAAGAATTGCTTCTAAACTTCTAAGCCTTCTAACGTCCTAAAAAAATAAAATGACATTTCCAAAATGATGCCAACATAAAGTAGACATATGGGGAATGTTAAATAATAAATATTTTATGAGGTATCACTTTCTGTTTTAAAAGCAGAGAAATTGAAATTTAGAAAATTGCGAATTTTTCAAATTTTTGGGTAAATTTGGGATTTTTTCATAAATAAAGGTGAAATATTTTGACTCAAATTTATGACTATCATGAAGTACAATGTGTCACGAGAAAACAATCTCTGAATGACTTGGATAAATAAAGGCGTTCCAAAGTTATTACCACATAAAGTGAGATATGTCAGTTTTGCAAAATTTGGCCTGGTCAGGAAGGGGGCAAAGGGCCCAGATGGGAAGTGGTTAATGGCAGGCGAACCTGAATAACCTTTAGGTCATATTTGCAGCCACCAAATAATTACTAGAAGTGCACAAATAGTCCCACAACATGGACAGTGACATACCAGAGGGCGATCATTGGCAAAAATTCCCACAAAAAATATGTATTTTAATCAGGGGCCATTTTTATGCGTCTTAAAGGGAAACTCTCAAAAATGTGCCCTGCTGGAGCATAGAAAATTTTTATTTTAGGCCACGGGAGTACAGGCCTCAAAATATAGGCATTCACCTGACAGAAAAGAACTTGTGATGATGTGGCTGGAGGTACATTAGGCGGTCACTGGATAAAAATTGTACTGTATGACATTGGAGTACAGGCCCAAAAATAAGGCATTCACCTGACAGAAAAGAACTTGTGATTATGTGGCTGGAGGTACATTAGGCGGTCACTGGATGCAAATTTTACTGTAGACCAGTACAGGCCCCAAAATTTAGGCATTCACCTGACAGAAAAGAACTTGTGATGATGTGGCTGGAGGTATATTAGGCGGTCACTGGATAAAAATTGTACTGTATGACATTGGAGTACAGGCCCCAAAAATTAGGCATTCACCTGACAGAAAAGAACTTGTGATGATGTGGCTGGAGGTACATTAGGCAGTCACTGGATAAAATTTTTACTGTAGGCCAGTACAGGCCCCAAAAATTAGGCATTCACCTGACAAAAAAGAACTTGTGTTGATGTGGCCGGAGGTACATTAGGCGATCACTGGATAAAAAATTTATTGTAGGCCACGGGAGTACAGGCTCCAAAAATTAGGCATTAACCTGACAGAAAAGGCCTTTTATGCCGCTGTATATACATAAGACAAGGACCATTCTTTGTTTTGTGTGGTGGCGGATATGTGTGGGCTGGCATGAGGAAATTCAATTACATGTGGTCATAACAGGTGTTGAATTCCGCCGAGATCCATGCCTCATTCATTTTTAGAATTATGAGGTAGTCCACACTGTTGTGAGTTAGGCAAGTGCGCTTATCGGTCACGATCCCCCTGCTGCGCTGAACGTCCTTCCGGACAGGAGACTTGACGAGGGGCAAGCCAAGAGTTCCATGGCAAATTGTGCCAGTTCTGGCCACAGGTCAAGCCTGCACACCTAATAGTCGAGCGTCCACATCGGCCGTTAACCCGATGTAGTCGGACACCTGTCGGTCTAGGCATTCCCTGAGGCTGGATCTGGAGGGCGGCTGTCGATGGGTTGGCTGCAAGATAGTGTTGAGCGCAAATATTCGAAACGCGAATTTTTATCGCGAATATCGGCACTTCGCGATTTCGCACATTTTTCGAATATAGTGATATATATTCTTAAAAACTAATATTCGTTTTGTATTTTTTTTCTTTTTTTTTTATACACAAATTCACAGTACACATATTCTAGATTGTGTCCACAAAGTCCAAAGGCTCCAATCTTACTTACGTTGACGAGTAAGTGATTGAAGCGTGAATCTTCGTAATGCGAATTTATTTGTGCCGCTGCGAATATCGGCACTTATCCCTGAAGAGAGAGGCAAAGAGCTTAGCATTTATATAGCACCATTTTAGCGAATATGTAGATTTTCAAAATATTCGCTTTACGAATATTCATCTTTTTTATATATTTTTTTTGTTTCCACAGTACACATTACAATGATCTGTACTGTGTAAAGTAATGTCATCATCCCCCCCCCCTGTTTCTTGATTGTGTCCCAAAAGTCCAAAGGCTCCAATCTTACTTACATTGACGAGTAAGTGATTGAAGCGCGAATCTTCGTAATACGAATTTATTTGTGCTGCTGTGAATACTTATCCATGAAGAGAGAGGCAAAGAGCTTAGCATTTATATAGAACCATTTATAATATATAGTAATTTAACTAATATAGTGGTAGAATCTTTTTTTTACTGTCTATTCGCTATATTGGTATATATTAATGTTTTATAATATGACGAATATTCTTCAAAGGAATATATAGCACTAAATTTAATGCTATATGTTTTTTTTATGAAATTCGCATTACGCAATTTTTTACATTTACGATTAATCGCAAATGCGAAATAATCTCGAATTCGAATATTTGCGAATATTTAACGAATATTCTTTCGAATATTCGCAAAATATTGCGAATTCGAAAATGGGACATGCCGCTCATCACTACTGCAAGAATGATCTCATATCCGAAGTGACCAACACATCTTCAAACCGCCCTCTTCTTGCAGGCTCGGTAGGATTGGTACCCGCACCTGTTTCGCTGTGGGTGGAAATTCCTTTGCCAGCGCCCGCAACAGCATAATGCAGCATCTCTCGCAGCAAGGCCTGGAAATGCTGCATTCTGCAAGTCCTCTGGTATGCTGGTAACATGTCCGCCATTTTGTGTTTGTACTGGGGGTCTGAGTACATTGCCACCCAGTACTGGTCCTTGCCCTTTATGCTTTTTATAAGGGGTTCCTCTTCAAACACTGAAGCTTAAAGGCCCCCATTTGCACTAAATTGGAAGCAATGGAGCCCCCTGGCTCCTGCTCATCGCCCAGGAGAATGTCATCCTCGGTCTCATCCACCCAGCCACGGACAACACCAGGGATCCCCAAAAATTTTAAAGTCCCCCTCAAACCCTGCTATTCTTGCTCCTCCTCCTCCTCCCCCCAGCCACCATCCTCCTCTGACTCCTCTTCAGACTCCTGCTGATTTGTCTCAGATGGAGTAGCCCCCCTGGGAATTCATTCAGCATTGCGACTTCCTCATCTTTCAGCTCCTGCTCCTCGACGGCTTGATCAATGACACGACGCAATGCACGCTCCAGAAAGAAGGCGTAAGGTACGATGTCACTAATGGCGCCCTGGCTGCGACTGACCAGTTTGGTGATCTCATTGAATGGCCGCAGAAGTCTGCATGTGTCGCGCATGAGCAGCCACTGGCACGGTGAAAAGAAACCAAGCTCCCCAGAACCTGTCCTGCTGCAGAGTTCGCACAGGTAGTCGTTAACGGCATGTTGCTGCTGGAGCAGCCTATCAAGCATATACAAGGTGGAGTTCCAGTGCGTCGGGCTGTCACAAATCAGACGTCTGACAGGCAAGTGGTGTCGCCGCTAAACGTCAGTGAGGCGAGCCATGTCCGTGTAAGATCTTCTAAAATGGCTATAGATTTTCCTGGCCTTCCGCAAGACGTCCTGGACCCCGGGGTATTTGGCAACGAATTGCTGCACGACTAAATTCAGGACGTGTGCCCCCTCTGATCGGCCTTGCACGGCACGTGTGTCATTTTGCCCTGTTTCATCACGCTCAGCAGATTGGCACCATTGTCGCACACTACTTTACCAACTGTCAAATAGAGCGGGGTTAGCCACTGATCGGCCTGTGAGCGCAGAGCTGAAAGCAGTGCAGGACCAGTGTGGCTCTTGACTTCCAGGCACAACAGCCGCAGCACAGCATGGCAACGTCTCACCTGGCACGTCGAATAGGTTCTGGGGAGCTTGGGGGGTGCAGCAGAAGAGGCGGTAGCAGTGGAAAAGGAGGAGTCAGCCGAGGAGGAGACGGAGGATGGAGTAGGAGGAGGAGAAGAAGAGGCAGGCCTGCATGCAAACCTTGGCGGTAACACCAAATCCACACGGGAGCCACGGGTTACATGCTTGACGGCCATCAGAAGGTTCACCCAGTGGGCAGTAAAAGTTATGTACCTTCCCTGCCCGTGTTTGCTAGACCACGTGTCTGTGGTCAGATGTATCTTGGCACCGACACTGTGTGCCAGAGATATATTCACTTGCTGCTGAACGTAGTCATATAGCTCTGGGATGCCCTTCTGGGAGAAATATTTACTTCCGGGGACCTTCCATTGCGGTGTGCCAATGGCCACAAATTTTCCAAAGGCATCCGAGTCCACCAGTTTATATGGCAGTAGTTGGCGGGCTAGCAGTTCCGACAAACCAGCGGTCAGCCGTTGGGCAAGAGGGTTATCCGGCGTCATCAACTTTTTACACTCAAACATTTGGGCCACGGAAGCCTGTCTTCTGCCAGATGAACGCGACGACCGCATGGTGGAAGGTGGAGTGGAGGACAAATGGGAGGAGAGGCAGGACGTGGATCGCCGGGAGCAGTGGCGTCACCAGGGGGGGCCAGAGGGGGCCACAGCCCCCCTACATCACGCTGTGCCCCCCCATGTGCCCCCCAACTAAAATGCCCCCCCAACTGAGCGGCTGCAGCCGGGCACAACAGGGAGATGAGCGCTTCCATTGCGCTCATCTCCATAGTCATCTGCCTGTGCTGCGGCACGGGAGGGAGAGGCGTGTCTCTTTCCCTTCCTCTGATAGGCTGCAGGCACTAGGCCAGCAGCCTATCAGAGGCCGGCGCAGGCGGCGCAATGATTTCATCGCGCCGCCTGAGCCATACAGCGCGGGACACAGGCCGGAAGAGACCTGCATCGCATCGCTGACATGAAGGTAAGTATAAGTGTTTTTTTTGTTTTGTTATTTTTTACAATAGTTTTACAGACATATTAGGGGGGCTCTTGTTAGTACTGGCACATTGGAGGGGCTTATTACTAGCACATGATGGGGGGCCTTATTACTGGCACATGATGGGCTTATTACAGGCACATTGGGGGGCTCATTACTGGCACATGATGGGGGGCTTATTACTGGCACATGATGGGGGGGCTTATTACTGGCACATGATGGAAGGGCTTATTACTGGCACATGATGGGGGGCTTATTACTGGCACATGATGGGGGCTTATTACTGGCACATGATGGGGGGGCTTATTACTGGCACATGATGGGGGGGCTTATTACTGGCACATGATGGGGGGCTTATTACTGGCACATGATGGGGGGGCTTATTACTGGCACATGATGAGGGGCTTATTACTGGCACATGATGGCGGGGGCTTATTACTGGGACATGGGGGGCTTATTACTGGCACATGATGGGGGCTTATTACTGGCACATGATGGGGGGCTTATTACTGGCACATGATGGGGGGGCTTATTACTGGCACATGATGGGGGGTTTATTACTGCCACATTGGGGGGCTCATTACTCACATATTGGTGGGGCTCATTACTGGCACATGATGGGGGCTTATTACTGGCACATGATGGGGGGTTTATTACTGGCACATGATGGGGGGGCTTATTACTGGCACATGATGGGGGGTTTATTACTCGCACATGATGGGGGGCTTATTACAGGCACATTAGGGGGGCTCTTGTTACTGGCACATTGGGGGTCTCTTGTTACTGGCACATTGGGGGGGCAAATTACTGGCACATGATGGGGGGCTTATTACTGGCACATGATGTTTTTTTTTACTGGCAGATGATGGGGGACTTATTACTGGCACATGATGGGGGGGCTTATTACTGGCACATGATGGGGGGCTTATTACTGGCACATGATGGGGGGCTTATTACTGGCACATGATGGGGGGCTTATTACTGGCACATGATGGGGGGCTTATTACTGGCACATGATGGGGGGGCTTATTACTGGCACATGATGGGGGGCTTATTACAGGCACATTAGGGGGGCTCTTGTTACTGGCACATTGGGGGCTCATTACTGGCACATTGGGGGGGCTCATTACTGGCACATGATGGGGGGCTTATTACTGGCACATGATGGGGGTGTAACGGACCGTTTCAGCAGACAAGGGGTTAAAATCCGTTCAGGCAATAAGCCCCTTTCTGAGAGACAGGCACAGCTACTGCAGGATACACCAAACTCCCGAACTGGATACAAAATAGCACTCCAAACTGGAACCTCACGAATAGCTGTTAGCAGACGAACAGGGATCAGCTTACACTTCTGGCAATCGGTCTTCTAACAGCATACAGCGGATCTCCCCAATAACGAGACAAGGCTCCGTGTTGAGGGTCAAGCAGTGGTCTGACTGTACTTCACGTACAGCCTCTTTTATTCATAAACCACAAACATAGTACTGCCCACAGGGGTTTGAAATACAACCAATCAGTAATTTACAACACATACAATGTAACTACAGCAACCAATCGTTCACACCCCCAGAGGACCAGAATGAAGACTGTGACATAGGACAGATACAACATATCCCCACAATGCATCATGGTCTCCTCCTCTCTGTCCCGGAGACAACCTGAGGAGCAATCCAATTATCTCTGAGGACAAAGGGAGATCGCCAATACACATGTGAGGACAACAGAACAGACATCACCATTTAAACACACAATGGGACAATGGCACAATAGAAACACACCCAGCATTTTCCTCCCAAGCTGACAAGTTACACTTATTATAAATTGTTACAACTTTGTGAGTTTACATTGGCCATACATATATCTAACATCAATTTAAACAGTATAACTTGGGGACAAACCTATCCAAAATTCACTTGAATCAGTTCAGGGGTTTAAAAGTTAGTATATGGCCCATAATCCTGGGGCAAGAGGCCAGCAGCCAGTCCTCTCCAAAACCCAGTGGCGAGGTCGGTTTCGCCACACATCTCCCCCCCCCAGGGAAGACTAACCAGATACCTGACCTCACGCCGGTCGGTACCTGAGTTAGTCTGGCAGCCCACCCACAACCAAATACTGGACCTGTGTAACGGTCGCGTACACACACACACAGGGGGAAGGGAAGTGACCACTGCGCTCCACCCTTACCCCTGGCCCTGCCTACTTGCCTCGCGAGTCCTAATGACAGGGGACAACTGGACGGCAATCCCTAACTTGAAGTAAGTGCAGGGATGACAGACAGAAAAACAACAGGACGTGAACGGACCGAGTCAATACCAGGAAAGCTGCAAAGTACAAATGGAGCAAGCAGAGAATTGTCAGGAGAAGCCGGGGTCATAAATACCAGGAGAGCAGAGAAGTACAAGAGGAGTCCTAAGAGAGTAGTCAGGTGGGAGCCGAGGTCACAATACCAGGACGGATGCGCAGTACAGGAGGATCAGGCAAAAGGATGGTCAAGGAACAGGATCAGGTAAGTATTCAGCAGTCCAACAAATACCAGGAACCTAGAAATTAACAGGCAACCTGTAGCCAGCAGGCTGCCTGTATTTATAGTGGGGAGTGAGGGTCATGTGACGTGGCCAGCGTCACATGACCGACAGACCAACCAGTCGAGCACCGAGTGATCAGCTCGGCGCTCAAGGCAGACTTAGGAGCAAGGAGCCACCCAGCTAGTAAAGCCGCCCTGGGAATAAGGTCAAACACAGAACCTCATTCCAAAAGCTAAGCAACAGTTCTGCGGGCAATGGGGGACCGAGTGCACCTTCGGAACCCCGTGACAGTACCCCCCCTTTTACGAGGGGCCACCGGACCCAAGACTTCAGGCGATGGCTTTTCAGGGTGTTCTAAATGAAATTTACGAACAAGTCTAGGAGCATGAACCTCCCTGGCAGGTACCCAAGATCTCTCTTCAGGTCCATACCCCTTCCAGTGAATCAGGTACTGCAAAGAATTACGCACCTTCCTGACATCTACTATTTTAGACACCACATACTCGACAGCATCATTAACAAGAACTGGCGGAGGCGAGGCTTTTGATGGTACTACCGGTTCAAAATATTTTTTAAGCAGAGATTTATGGAACACATTATGAATGTGGAATGACTCAGGCAGCTCCAACCTAAAAGATACCGGGTTAATCACTTCCGTGATCTTATATGGTCCAATAAAACGAGGAGCAAATTTTTTAGAAGTTACCTTGAGAGATAGATTCTTGGAGGACAACCATACTTTATCCCCAACCTGAAAGTTTACCCCCCTTGAACGTCTCCTATCGGCCTTGAGTTTTTGAGAACATTGAGCCTTTTCTAGGTTCGATTGAACCCGGGCCCAAACTGTGCACAGTTCGGAGGAGAGTTTATCAGCTTCAGGGTTAGAGGAGGAGACGGACGACCCAGAATGAAAACGGGGATGAAAACCATGGTTACAAAAGAAAGGGGAGACCCCAGCAGAAGAATTGACACGGTTATTCAGAGCAAATTCAGCCAATGGAAGGAATTTGACCCATAATTGCTGGTCATCAGCAACATACAACCTCAGGAATTGTTCCACAGACTGATTAAGGCGTTCAGTCTGCCCATTACTCTCAGGATGGTAGGCGGAAGAAAAAGACAACGAAATTTTACATCTTTGACAGAAGGCTCTCCAGAATTTGGACACAAACTGCACACCCCTGTCCGAAACAATATTTTCCGGGATACCATGCAATCGAACAATTTCTTTCACAAAAATAGACGCCAGGGTTTTGGCATTCGGGAGTTTAGACAGGGGAATGAAATGGACCATCTTGCTAAACCTATCCACCAGGGCGAGTCCTAGGTGTCTTGGACCTGGCACAAACCTCACAGGCTGACACATAGGACTTGACATCCCTAGTTAGAGTGGGCCACCAATAAGATCTAGAAACCAGATCCTTAGTGCCCTCAACACCCGGATGTCCACAAAAGGCAGAATCGTGACACTCACCCAACAGCTGGAGACTAAATTGTACGGGAACAAACAACTTATCTGTTGGGGTGGATACCGGTGCCAGATGTTGTTCCGACCTAATGCGAGCCGAGATATCCTGGGTAAGAGCTGCTAAGAAGATTTTTGCTGGTAGGATGGATTCAGGTGGTACCTCAGTAGGTTGAAAAGCCTGGAAGCTCCGAGATAATGCGTCCGCCTTCACATTTTTACTTCCCGGCCTGAACGTGATGGAAAAATCTAAACGAGTAAAAAACAGAGCCCATCTGGCTTGACGGGGATTCAACCTCTTAGCAGACTCGAGAAACATAAGGTTTTTATGGTCAGTGACAACAGTTACACAATGCCTTGCCCCCTCCAGAAAATGCCTCCACTCCTCAAATGCCCATTTAATGGCCAGCAGCTCCCTATTCCCTATGTCGTAGTTTCTCTCCGTGGGAGAGAATTTCCTGGAGAAGAAGGCACATGGTCTCAGATTAGTGAGGCTGGCAGGACCTTGTGAAAGGACTGCTCCTGCGCCGTCCTCGGACGCATCCACCTCCACAATAAAAGGTTTCTCCTGATCAGGCTGGATCAGAATGGGAGCGCTACTGAATGCCTTTTTTAATTTTTCAAATGAAGAAATGGCCTCAGTAGACCAATTCTCCAAATCCGCCCCTTTCTTAGTAAGGTCGGTCAACGGTTTAGCAATTACGGAAAAATTCATAATAAATTTACGATAGTAATTGGCAAAACCTAAGAACCGTTGTAAGGCCTTTAAGGATGAAGGTCTTACCCATTCCTTAATTGCTAGTACCTTACCAGGATCCATCTTGAAGGCGTGAGGAGTCAGAACATGCCCTAGAAACAGAATCTCCTGCACACCAAAGACACATTTCTCTTGTTTAGCGGATAGCTGATTCTCCCTCAACACCTCTAATACTTTTCTAACATGAGACACATGGGATTCGAAGTCAGTAGAGAATATCAAAATGTCGTCAAGATAGACAATAACAAATTTACCTAAGAATTCCCTAAGAATGTCATTCATGAAGTTTTGGAACACAGCTGGGGCATTGCTGAGTCCAAAAGGCATCACCTGATATTCAAAGTGTCCTACCGGAGTATTGAACGCCGTCTTCCATTCGTCTCCCTCCTTGATTCGGATTAGATTGTATGCCCCTTTCAGGTCAATTTTGGAAAACCAGGTTGCCCCCAGGACCTGGTTAAATAAATCCGGAATCAATGGGAGGGAGTATCTATTCTGGACAGTGATTTTATTTAATCTCCGGTAATCGATACATGGCCTAAGACCACCATCTTTTTTCTTAACGAAGAAAAACCCCGCCCCCATAGGAGAGACAGAAGGTCTAATATGCCCTTTACCAAGGCTCTCCTTAATATAATCTTCCATGGCCTTGCGTTCGGGCATAGAAAGATTATAAATTCGTCCTTTAGGAAACTTGGCCCCCTCTACTAGCTCTATGGTACAATCATATGGTCTATGGGGGGGTAGAACCTCTGGGGTTGGTGATGAGAATACATCAGAATATTCTCTAACAACAGAGGGTAAAGTATCAGACTTTACTGAGACCCCAGCCTGTACCACGGACAGGCACGAGTCACACATAGGCCCCCATCTCACCAACTCCCCATTGGACCAATCTATAGTGGGGTTATGTAGTCGGAGCCAAGGCAACCCTAGTACTACCTCAGCAGGTAGGTTCTCCAGGACTAGAAGCGAACATCTCTCTGAGTGGCACACACCCACGGTTAGAGAAATCTCCGAGGTACATAAGCTCACCGTACCACCAATAAGAGGAGTAGCATCAATAGCCATGACATGGATAGGAGTTGGTAAGGCAAACATAGGAATACCCAATCTAACAGCATACTCAGAGTCAATAAAGCTAGCCGCTGAGCCAGAATCAATAAAGGCCTTACCCGCCCATTTATCTACTCCCAGAGAAATCGTAATGGGTACCGAAAGCTTACATTTAGAAAATTCAGGGTGTACCTGGTCTTTAGGTTGCCTTGCCTTAGGAGACTTGATAGAGAGGACCTTCTTAGGACACTGGTTGATCCAATGGTCAGAATCTCCACAGTAAAAGCATTCTCCACGTCTGCGGCGAAGATTCCCTCGGGTCATGCCAACCTGCATGGGTTCCTCGGTGGAGACCTCAGCATTGTCTCTGGGATAGGCCTCTGGCTGGACCACCATCTGGGAAGAGAACTGTTGTTCCTGTCGTCTCTCTCTAACCCGTCGGTCAAGTCGGACAACAAGGGTCATCATCTCCTCTAAGGTCTCTGGAAGTTGATAACTGACCAGAAGATCCTTTAATTTATCAGACAGACCTGACCTGAACTGACTCTTCAGGGCTGGTTCGTTCCATCCTGAGGGGACACACCACCTTCTGAATTGGGTGCAATAATCCTCCGCTGGTAAATTGCCCTGAACCAGTGCCTTTAGAGCCGTCTCGGCTACTAGAGCCCTGTCTGGTTCATCATAGAGGGTACCTAGGGCCTGAAAGAACCCCTCCACAGAATATAAACAACTGGCGCCAGCAGGTAAAGAGAACGCCCAGTCCTGGGGATCACCCTGTAATCGGGAAATGATAATGCCCACGCGTTGACTCTCGGGGCCAGAGGACACAGGGCGCAAACGGAAGTAAAGTTTACAACTCTCCTTAAAAGAGAGAAACTTCTTCCGGTCTCCAGAGAAGGTTTCTGGGAGATTAATCTGGGGCTCAAAATGCGGACTGGAGGCCTGAGGAGTGGAAGAGCCTTGCCCTAACTCAAAAGAGCTGAGTTTTTCCCCTAACTCCTGCACCATCTGCGTCAGATTAGAGACATAGTCAGTCAGGGTCACCAGAGGATTCATAATACAGTGGTTATTGGGCCTGTTAATCTGTAACGGTCGCGTACACACACACACAGGGGGAAGGGAAGTGACCACTGCGCTCCACCCTTACCCCTGGCCCTGCCTACTTGCCTCGCGAGTCCTAATGACAGGGAACAACTGGACGGCAATCCCTAACTTGGAGTAAGTGCAGGGATGACAGACAGAAAAACAACAGGACGTGAACGGACCGAGTCAATACCAGGAAAGCTGCAAAGTACAAATGGAGCAAGCAGAGAATTGTCAGGAGAAGCCGGGGTCATAAATACCAGGAGAGCAGAGAAGTACAAGAGGAGTCCTAAGAGGGTAGTCAGGTGGGAGCCGAGGTCACAATACCAGGACGGATGCGCAGTACAGGAGGATCAGGCAAAAGGATGGTCAAGGAACAGGATCAGGTAAGTATTCAGCAGTCCAACAAATACCAGGAACCTAGAAATTAACAGGCAACCTGTAGCCAGCAGGCTGCCTGTATTTATAGTGGGGAGTGAGGGTCATGTGACGTGGCCAGCGTCACATGACCGACAGACCAACCAGTCGAGCACCGAGTGATCAGCTCGGCGCTCAAGGCAGACTTAGGAGCAAGGAGCCACCCAGCTAGTAAAGCCGCCCTGGGAATGAGGTCAAACACAGAACCTCATTCCAAAAGCTAAGCAACAGTTCTGCGGGCAATGGGGGACCGAGTGCACCTTCGGAACCCCGTGACAACCTGTTGACTTTAGTAGCCTGTCTCTGTCCAGTGAGTCCACCAAGGTTATGTTGGAAGCTGGTACTCTCGGTCTCTGTGTTGCTCCCTGGCTTGGAGTGGAGGTTGCTTTGTGGGCAGGTATCAGCGGTACTCTGCCCTGGTGCCAGCGCTACCACGGAAGAAGCCTGGTTGGAGCCTGGTTGTTGGAGGGGGAGACCGACTGTCTCTACCCCCTGTGCTGTAAGTGCAGAGACCACGGTCCCATCTGCACTGTTATGGGGCTTACTGTCTCCCCCTGGTGCGTTAAGCTGCCGCTGGGGAGAGGGGGTAACGAGCTCCTCTCCCATACATACTTCCAGCCGCTGGGGAGGGCGACCGACCGTCTCCGCTCCCAATACAGTGTCCTGCTGCTGGGGAAAGGAGACTGGGCTCTCTATTCCCTGCTGGACACTCTGCCGCTGGGGGACAGGACCGACTGTCTCTGCCCCCTGTAACTCCGCCTGCCGCTGGGGAATGGAGACTGGGCTCCCAATTCCCAAAAAATTACTCTGCTGCTGGGGGGCAGGAACAACTACCTCTGCCCCCTGTAACTCAGCCTGCCGCTGGGGAGGGAGGATGCTGCTCTCCTCTCCCTGCACTTCACACTGCCGCTGGGGAATGGAGACTGGGTTTGTCACCTTACTGTCCTGCTGAGCCTTCTCACTGGCGTGGAACAGCTGCTGGTAGCCCTGTTCCAGCTCCATCTCCCGGGTCACCAGGTGGACCAGGTCCTGCTCAATCTCATGAGTGTCGTCCCAGTCATACCTGCTCTCCCTCCATTCCAAGAGATCATGGAACCGGGCTTGTGTAGGGCTCCCAAACTCCAGCTTTGAAAAAGTCTCCCATAACAAGCCAGGACCATCAAACTCCTCTCCCTCCGGCTTGTCATGCTCAGCTGTCCTGGGTAGGTACTGTGCCCCATACCACCTCTGAGGCACCTGGTAGGCATCTTCCAGCCACAGCTCCCGCCATGCTAGGAGTTCCAATTCCTTTACCCATTCCTCCCGGGGCTGCTCTCCCAGGAAGGGCATCCGCAGGGCTACTCGCTTATGCAACCGCTGGTCTTCCTTGGGGAGTCTCTCGTCCTGCATATACTCCACAATACCCAGTACCTGGTACCAGATGCCTTTGCGGACTGCATCTCGGTCATCCATGACACCCTCATCGTACTCCAATGCTGTTTCCATTCTGGTGCTGTCAGGGTCGCTGTACTGGGACATGCGTTGCCCTCAAATTGTAATTCCAGGGAATGATGTTTCTTTGTAGCTGTCCTTCTGGGCTGTGGGAACGATCCCGCTGCTTGCCACCAATGTAACGGACCGTTTCAGCAGACAAGGGGTTAAAATCCGTTTAGGCGATAAGCCCCTTTCTGAGAGACAGGCACAGCTACTGCAGGATACACCAAACTCCCGAACTGGATACAAAGTAGCACTCCAAACTGGAACCTCACGAATAGCTGCTAGCAGACGAACAGGGATCAGCTTACACTTCTGGCAATCGGTCTTCTAACAGCATACAGCGAATCCCCCCAATAACGAGACAAGGCTCCGTGTTGAGGGTCAAGCAGTGGTCTGACTGTACTTCACGTACAGCCTCTTTTATTCATAAACCACAAACATAGTACTGCCCACAGGGGTTTGAAATACAACCAATCAGTAATTTACAACACATACAATGTAACTACAGCAACCAATCGTTCACACCCCCAGAGGACCAGAATGAAGACTGTGACATAGGACAGATACAACATATCCCCACAATGCATCATGGTCTCCTCCTCTCTGTCCCGGAGACAACCTGAGGAGCAATCCAATTATCTCTGAGGACAAAGGGAGATCGCCAATACACATGTGAGGACAACAGAACAGACATCACCATTTAAACACACAATGGGACAATGGCACAATAGAAACACACCCAGCATTTTCCTCCCAAGCTGACAAGTTACACCTATTATAAATTGTTACAACTTTGTGAGTTTACATTGGCCATACATATATCTAACATCAATTTAAACAGTATAACTTGGGGACAAACCTATCCAAAATTCACTTGAATCGGTTCAGGGGTTTAAAAGTTAGTATATGGCCCATAATCCTGGGGCAAGAGGCCAGCAGCCAGTCCTCTCCAAAACCCAGTGGCGAGGTCGGTTTCGCCACAGGGGGGCTTATTACTGGCACATGATGGGGGGGCTTATTACTGGCACATGATGGGGGGGCTTATTACTGGCACATGAATGGTGGGGCTTATTACTGACACATGATGGGGGGATTATTACTGGCACATGATGGGGGGATTATTACTGGCACATGATGGGGGGCTTATTACTGGCACATGATGGGGGGCTTATTACAGGCACATTAGGGGGGCTCTTGTTACTGGCACATTGGGGGGTCTCTTGTTACTGGCACATTGGGGGGGCAAATTACTGGCACATGATGGGGGACTTATTACTGGCACATGATGGGGGGGCTTATTACTGGCACATGATGGGGGGCTTATTACTGGCACATGATGGGGGGTCTTATTACTGGCACATGATGGGGGCTTATTACTGGCACATGATGGGGGGATTATTACTGGCACATGATGGGGGGCTTATTACTGGCACATGATGGGGGGGCTTATTACTGGCACATGATGGGGCGCTTATTACAGGCACATTAGGGGGGCTCTTGTTACTGGCACATTGGGGGGCTCAATACTGGCACATGGGGGGGGGGCTCATTACTGGCACATGATGGGGGGCTTATTACCGGCACTTGATGGGGGGCTTATTACTGGCACATGATGGGGGGGCTTATTACTGGCACATGATGGGGGGCTTATTACTGGCACATGATGGGGGGCTTATTACAGGCACATTAGGGGGGCTCTTGATACTGGCACATTGGGGGGGGCTCTTGTTACTGGCACATTGGGGGGCTCATTACTGGCACATGATGGGGGGCTTATTACTGGCACATGATGGGGAGTTTATTACTGGCACATGATGGGGGACTTATTACTGGCACATGATGGGGGGCTTATTACTGGCACATGATGGGGGGCTTATTACTGGCACATGATGGGGGGGCTTATTACTGGCACATGATGGGGGGATTATTACTGGCACATGATGGGGGGCTTATTACTGGCACATAATTGGGGGCTTATTACTGGCACATGATGGGGGGGCTTATTACTGGCACATGATGGGGGGGCTTATTACTGGCACATGATGGGGGGATTATTACTGGCACATGATGGGGGGATTATTACTGGCACATGATGGGGGGCTTATTACTGGCACATGATTGGGGGGCTTATTACTGGCACATGATTGGGGGCTTATTACAGGCACATTGGGGGCTCATTACTGGCACATTGGGAGGGCTCATTACTGGCACATGATGGGGGGCTTATTACTGGCACATGATGGGGGGCTTATTACTGGCACATGATGGGGGGCTTATTACTGGCGCATGATGGGGGGGCTTATTACTCGCACATGATGGGGGGCTTATTACAGGCACATTAGGGGGCTCTTGTTACTGGCACATTGGGGGGGCTCTTGTTACTGGCACATTGGGGGGGCTCATTACTGGCACATGATGGGGGGCTTATTACTGGCACATGATGGGGGGTTATTACTGGAACATGATGGGGGGCTTATTACTGGCACATGATGGGGGGGCTTATTATTGGCACATGATGGTGGGGCTTATTACTGGCACATGATGGGGGGCTTATTACTGGCACATGATGGGGGATTATTACTGACACATGATGGGGGGCTTATTACTGGCACATTATTGGTGGGCACTATAGGGGCATCTATTGAGGCCACAAAGAAGGGGTATTTTATATGGTGGGCTCTGTACAGTAGCATTTTATACTGGGACACAATTTGATGGGTACTATGGGGAAGGGGAGAGGAGTACTATGGAGTCATCTACGAGGTGCACTAAGAAGGGGAATTTTATACTTGCAAATTATGGGGGACACTGAGGGCATCTACTGGGGCACGATATATGGGGCATTTTATACTGGTACATTATGGGGGGCACTAGGAGGAAGGGGGAGAGGAGCACTATGGGGGCATTTACTGGGGGCACTATATAGGGGTATTTTATACTGACACATTATGGGGACATTAGCTCAACTGGAGGCATTACAAGGGGGTATTTTTTGCATTGTCACAATATAAGGAGAATTATTTCTACTGGGGGGGCATTATGGTGGGCTTTATTACTCCCCCATGGTATGACCCCTAGTAGCAGCACCAGCCTCTCCCTGCTCTACTATCCCTCTGCCCCTTCTCCAAATCCTTATTATGAAATCTTTCTCATTAGGATAAAACACAACATCAGCTCAGCCGAGCCCCCCGGCCAAGTGTTGAAGTGGTGTCCGAGATCCCCAAGGGCCAAGCCAAGTAATTGTAAGTTTTCATGTGAAATATGTTTGTTATACACATATAGCATACACTGTGCCACACAATATACAGTATACCGCTACACTGTGCCACACAATATACAGTATACCTCTACACTGTGCCACACAATGTACAGTCTACCTCTACACTGTGTAGTCTGTTCTATAAGCACCCTTGTTCTGTGGCGGCGGACAGAAAATAATCTGGAAGTGCCCCTCCCAAGACCAGGCTCTGGATCCGCCACTGGTCTGGACCGCTCACAGGAGTGTACATTTCTTCTAAACTGTAATCCGTATCCTCTGATCTGCAGAAATCAGCACTCGCTCGGTAACAACTGACAGGCAGTGCCTGTAGGCTGTAGCCTGGCCCTGTTACCGAAGCTAGCCGAGTGGTGTAAGGTTAAGGTTTTAGCAGAGATGAGCGGCCGCTGAATCCTGATTTAAAGTTACTGCAGGATATGGATTACAGTTTAGAAATGTCAAATGTACACTCCTGTGAGAGGCGGGGAGGGGGATCTGTGGCTGACACTGTTATAGGGAGGGCGAAGTGTGGATGACACTGTTATGGAGGGGGAAATGGGGATGACACTGTCATGGGGTGGATCTGTGGATGACACATATAGCATAAGATGGCAGTGTCATCCACAGATCCCCCTCCCTATAAAAGTGTCATCCACAGGCAACTAGGACATGTTGAAAACTGAGTGATTGTTTTTTTTTTTTTTTTTTAAACCACAGACAGCAGGACTTTTCTTCCCTGTTGCGGTTTTAAGTATTGGGTAAAGTATCGCAGCATTTGTAAGCATACTTGTGTAAATGTATCATTGTTATAGCTGCCCCCCCCCTACTTTTGTCCTGGCCCCCAGTGTGCCCCCCCACAAAATTTGAAAGCTAGAGACGCCACTGGCCGGGAGTGTGGCTTTGTGGGTTCTGACGTCGTTGCTTCCACTGGGCTCGGTGACGGGAGGCCAGGTGCCTTCCTAAGGCGGTCGTCCTTAGGTGAGTGTTGGGCTTACAGCGACTTATGCATTGACAACACAAGCTGCAGATAGCAACACCATGTTATAATGGAAAATAATAAAATATGCAGAACACCAATCCTAAACCCGAACTTCAGTGAAGAAGTCCGGGTTCGGGTCTGGGTACTATACGAAGGCGCAAGGGTCCATCATTGACGGAAGGTATGCGTCACCGAGATTCCTAGCCTTGGTGAGGTAAGAGCCGGTAATTTCATGTGTCAGCGGCAGCTAGTACTGGCTGACATGGTTTTGCTATTTAGTATGGCTGTAAAGCCGATCCGGGCAGGCTCTTACTGGGAGCAGCCAAAGCGCAGGGTGGGTGGCTCCTCCCCACGTTCCAGGCCGGGTCTTGGTTTGGGCTATAAAACACAGGCAGCACTGTCAGGTGGTAAGAATTTACTCCTCTCTGACAGTGAAGCTCTGTCAGTCTCTGTGTTGGGATCTGGGAGTTTGGGCCTGGGTAAAGGCCTGCTACCTTGTTGGCATAAGAGCAGGTGGTTTCTGCTATGTCCAAGGACTTCTGCAATGCTGCATGGTGTAAACAAACACCAGACTCAAGTGACTGTTTTCCTTGAAACTGACTTTTTGTTTTGCTTATCCTTATGTGTGAATAAACACTGAACTGTTTAAGTTAAAGATGTTGTCCTTGCCTCTATACTGTGTCCGCAAGCCTGTCTACCAGAGCAAATCCCCTCAGTACCACAGTCAGTTTTTTTTTATTACGCGTGTGCAAAACGCATTGCACCCGCGCGATAAAAACTGAACATCGGAAAGCAATCACAGTCAAAACTGACTGCAATTGCGTACCTACTCGCATGATTTTCCCTGATCGCAGACACCATGCATCCGGGCCTAATCCGGACATGCTCGTCTGGAAGAGGCCTTAGACATGCGTACAAAATGATGACTGAGACAGACCTACCGGCCTGTCCCCTTCCCCACCCACGTCTGCTTTTTTAGACCTGGTGTAAGCGGGAAAAAGTCGCAGATTGCACAATCTGCGACTGAAATATGCCTCATATAGGTGTATTTCAGGATAATAAATGACCCCCACAGTACGGCTTGGTAGCCACATGTAGGAGGTTCTAGAGCCACATGTACTGTAGGTCCAAAGTCATTGGTTGGAGAACTCTGGTAAAGGGAATGATCAATAAAAAAATATGATGAATGCAGCAATTTATTGTTCTAAATCAGTTTATCCATTAGCAGTCTCCTAACGGGTCACCCTCTTCCTAATTTTCTACATAGCCATATTAGAACTCTCCAAATTATTTGCCACAGTGGAGAGCAGCACTCAATGTGAGAATATATTATAGGGGAGATTTATTAAAACTGGTTTAACGTAAAACTGGCTTAGTTGCCCATAGCAACCAGTCAGATTCCACCTTTCATTTTTCACAGCTCCTTTGGAAAATGAAAAGTGGAACTTGATTGGTTGTTATGGGCAACTAAAGCCAGTTTTCCTTCACACCAGTTTTAATAAATCTCACCCCATATGTTTGCTAATTTATTTGAATAGACGCCATGTAGTACCACATCAGCAGTAATCAATAGTAAGCAAAAATTGCTAATATACACCTCGTGAATTGGTGTTTGTCTATTTACTCAGAAATTGATTATTAATATTACCGTTATTTATTTTCATGTATAGAATGAATTCCTATATTGTTAGTTTTAGTGGAAAGTCTATGGCCTGCATAACGTATCCATCCCGTTTACGTTATGCAGGAGAGGAATCCCCTGCATAACGGAAACGGGACAGATCCGTTTTGCAGCCCATAGACTTCTATTATGACAGAATTAATAACGGAATGCCTCTAAAGGCATTCCGTTATGCATTCCGTCTTAGAATTGCGTTATGATCCGTGGTTATGGAATCCATAACGCAATTCACCTTTTACCAGTAAACGAAGTGTGAACGAATTTCAAAATATTATATTCGCTCATCTCTAATGCTAAGCTAATATACCAGTTAGTTGCATTATACTGCTGCTTTAATATACCAGTTAAATTCAATGCGTTATAGTGCTTTGTTAATATACCATTTGAATTTGACATATTACAATGTTTTGTTAATATGCCACTTAGTTGCATTATACTGCTGTGTTAATATACCAATTAGTTATATTACACTACTGCATTAATATACCACTTAGTTGCATTATAGTGCTGTGATAATACACCAGTTAGTTTCATTATACGGCTGTGTTAATATACTACTTAGTTGCATTAGTGCTGTAATAATACACCAGTTAGTTACATTATACTGCTGCATTAATATACTAGTTAAATGCAATTTATTATACTGCTGCATTAATATACCAGTTAGTTGCATTATACTGCTGCCTTAATACACCAGTTAAATTCAGCGTATTATAATGCTTTTTTACTAGGCTAGTTAGTTAATCAATGTCCAGCAAAAAATATATATCTAATTAATGGGTTAAGTATCAAAAATAGTGGTCCAGCTGAAGCATAACCCTAACAAATCTATAGGTAAATATTTATTAGTAAATTACAAAATCTTATCCTTATATGTCCAGGCGCACACCAGGCCAACCAAAAAACTGTTAGGGAGTGGGATAACTGACCCTATTGACATATACTATAGCTAGGCCCTAAGCCCAGAGGCGGCTCCTAGTGGTGGAGCCCCCCTGTCCTCCAACCTGGCTAACAACTCCTGTACAACCCTAAGGGGATGGCTATTAGGTATGGTACAGGATGTTGGGCTGGTGTGGGCATGGACAGAGAGGATCAAAACAAAAAATGATAAAAAAGCACAGTGTATACAGCCCCGACGATAAGGTCTATCATCAGGTACACGGTGCATCCAATAACAAAACTACAAAAAACTCCTAGGTAGGATAGCTCTAGATGCCACAGAATAACCCGTGGTAAACCCCAACGCGTTTCCCCCACGGTGTGGGATCATCAGGGGGTAATAGATAAAAGATAATTAAATAGATTCAAGCGGAGTACAGAGTAAACGGAAGGAGGCCCCTGATACAGTTGGCGCATCCGTACAAAACCGTTCAGTACATGGTGTCAAATATGACATTAAGTAATAAGATCAGAATTGTTTGGACCAGATGACAATCTTGGGAGGGACGGATAGAAGGACATATATCGTCAGTCTTGATGTATCATATGCGTGCATCATATCTGTGAAGAAAAAGGAGGATATCCATATATACATATAGATACTTAAGTATGCATCCCAACACCACATACAAAAGTGTGAGAAGCCATCACCAGTATGGGTTAAATTAGAGGGATTCACTCACAGTATCATGAGGGAAATTCCTTATATTTAAGTGGATTCGATCAGTCATATAGATAATGCAGATGACTCCCTTGTAGATAATGAAGTATGCAAAGACCAATCGTGTCACTGATGTTCACGTGTATCAAACACAGAGGTAGGCTATAAACACAATGAGATAATCAAATAGTGGAGGGTCATACTACTCTCAGCCCACATGAGATCATCGAGGTGAAATAAAAAGGTGAGCATACCTTCAGATATATGTTGAATCACATACCACAGTCACCCATGCCAGGTTAGCCTGTTAAATACCGATCCACTATATGACAGAGAAAAGCATATATCACTAAGGCCACACTGCAGACAATTCATGTCTAAGGGTGCATTGGTCAAGTTACTTACTGTTTGTAGTCACGCCGCAGACATACGTCCCCTCCCTGGGTCCAACAATTACTCTCTCAGAGTTAGCCCCTCTTATAGTAGGCACCAGAGGTCCTCTAATTGTATACACCTGTGTTGGGGCGGCGTCCCAAACCACTCCTCCACATAGGGCTGCTGTGTATGCCCTGTTGAAGCGCATATTAGGCGCCATGAGTGGTAGCGTGCGTTCCAAGGTGGAACGCACGTCACGCGACTTCCGGTAGGGCTGCCGGAAGTAGCATCATCGGGACATAAGCTCCAACCCGGAGTAAGCCTAAACAGATAGCTAGTCACATAGAAGGCGTCCGGTATGACGTCATCTCATCGGGCCCTTGCGTTCCATTTCATGGAACGCAAACCGCCGGATTGGACAGAACACTGTGGGCAGAATAGAAACGGCTACCTAACACAGGTAATAACCGCAGTTATGGTGCATGGTAAAAACCAGAACATGAAAGGGGTAGGGTAAATGATACGGTCGCCAAAAGGGCGACAATGTCCTACACCCCTACACATCTTAGTATATGCATGGACCATACAGATATTTTCATGAGGAGTAGGTGATCGGGGGTACAAATATAAAGGACAAGATTGACAAGTAAATAGATAACAGCCGATGAAACAATATATAATAAAGCCGGTGAAACCATTTATAATCACCGTTCAAAATAATTACAATTTCGGTGCTTCACGCACCTGGTCCAGTAAAGGGACAAGGCTAACAACCGGGCTCATAGGTTGCAGGGACAGAATAGGGAGAGGGAAGGGGACGGGGACTAGGAATAGGGACCTATCGGGAAAGGGCCAAAAGGCCAGAAAGGGTCACAAAAAACATGAAAATGTCAGTCTTTCATTTAACCCGCGGGGGGACTGGGACCGGAGTCTATGGATCCATTCGCTCTCCTTTTGTAGGATCCTCCTGTCCCAGTCGCCCCCACGTGGAGATGGATGTACCAATTCCAGTACAGTGAAGCGAATGCACCTGGGGTCGCCCCCATGAACCTCGTTAACGTGTGTCGCAATCGGGGTAACTTCCTTGTTTTTAACGTCATTTACATGCTCAAGGATTCGTCTTCTGAACTCCCTAATAGTTTTCCCGACGTAGTCGAGGGGGCAGGTACATTGGCACAGATAGATGAGACCCTTAGACTTGCAATTAATGAAGTCACGTATCTGAAAGGTCTGCCCAGATACTGATCCAGTAATGGTTCTTGCTGTATTCAGGAACATACAAGCCTTACAGCCACCACATCTGTAAAGTCCCACCGGTCTGCGATCCAGCCAGGTACCCGCCTTGACTGGAGGCGTATAGTGGCTGGTCACCAGCCGATCCCTAAGGCTTCTGCCCCGACGGTAGGAGACGGACGGACGTTCAGTCACAACCTCAGAGAGGTCGGGGTCCATATTCAGAATTGGCCAATACTTACTTAAGATTTTCTTAACATTCTGATTGGCCGTGTCAAAATTCGAGATGATTCTCATCGGTTGGGGACTATCGGGTCTCCTAGTTTTAGGGATAAGAAGATCACTTCGATCTCTAACCTGGGCGTGCTTGAAGGCCTCCCTAAGTATTGGTTGAGGATAACCCCTAGCTACAAATCTATCCTGGAGGGCTCTCGCTTCTTGAAAGAATGCCTCATCACCGGAGCAGGTATTGTCCTCTGGGAATGCCACGTTTGAGGGAGGTAGGATGGTAGCTGCTCCAGTGAAGGAGAGAATTCATCGCCGTGGTTTTCCTATAGATGTTCGTGGAAAGTCGATCCCCCACTATAGTAACCTTAACGTCAAGAAATGTAATACTAGACGGGTGTTGTTCAAAGGTAAAGTGGAGTCCGATCTCATTCGTATTGAGGTCAGATACGAATTGTTTGAGCTCATTAGAGCTACCCTTCCAGACGACGAACACGTCGTCTATATAGCGAGTCCAAAACTGTATGTTTTTGGACCACCAGACGACGTGGTCAGGAAAGACGAGAGTATCCTCCCACCAGCCCAGGAAGAGGTTGGCGTAGGTGGGGGCACACGGGCTGCCCATCGCCGTCCCCCTGAGCTGGTGGTAGAATTTGGAGTTAAACAGGAAAAAGTTATGAGTTAAGGTGTACTCAAGCAGCCTGATAATAAAACTGTTATGTAGCTCATACTGAATACCCCTTGCACACAAAAAATATTCAATGGCCTTGAGGCCATACTGGTGTGGAATAGAACTATATAGCGACTCGACATCAATACTGCATAAAATGCAGTCAGAGTCAAGGACCAGAGCATCAATTTTGTTGAGGAAGTCCGTTGTGTCCCTCGTGTACGCTGGAAGGGACACAACGAACTCCCCCAACACCTTGTCCAAATACACTCCACAGTTCTGAGTGAGTGAATTAACCCCTGATACTATAGGGCGACCCTTAAGTGGATGGGTACCCTTATGAATCTTCGGGAGCCCGTAGAAGGTTGCTATCATGGGGTTGGTAGGTAAAAGGAATTCAAATTCCGAAGTCCCAATGACTCTGTTCTCAAGGCCACCAAGCAGAATATGTTTAAGCTCTGCCAAGAAAATCGAGGTGGGGTTAGATGGTAAAATACTGTAGCCACCACGGTCCTTCAGCAGTTCAAGGCACATGCGTACATAGACCTCGTTATCAAGAACAACCAGATTACCCCCTTTATCTGAAGGTTTTATAGTGATAGTGCGGTCTTTCTCGAGGGACTGCAATGCCTGCATCTCAGATATAGAAAGATTAAAAGATTTCGGGGCTGCCCTATCAAGTTCCTCAAGATCATTTGTCACCATCTGCAAGAAAATGTCAATGTATTCATAATCACCTGGAGGAGGCATTTTCTTACTTTTTGATCTTAGTGCAGTAAAGGGACCTGAGCCAGTGACGCGGGTATGATCCCTATTGAGGTCAGTTAGGGTTTGTAAGTCATCAAAATCCGCTTCATCAAGGCCCAATCTGTTACATGTCTCTCTATTTGAAACTTTAAAAAATTTATCATTTTTTGTTTTGATCCTCTCTGTTCATGCCCACACCAGCCCAACATCCTGTACCATACCTAATAGCCATCCCCTTAGGGTTGTACAGGAGTTGTTAGCCAGGTTGGAGGACAGGGGGGCTCCACCACTAGGAGCCGCCTCTGGGCTTAGGGCCTAGCTATAGTATATGTCAATAGGGTCAGTTATCCCACTCCCTAACAGTTTTTTGGTTGGCCTGGTGTGCGCCTGGACATATAAGGATAAGATTTTGTAATTTACTAATAAATATTTACCTATAGATTTGTTAGGGTTATGCTTCAGCTGGACCACTAGTTAGTTAGTTAGATAACATCAATCTGCATAGGTTCTGGTAAGGATTCAGTGTTTTGCTTGTGTATTCAATGCTGATTGACTTGAAGGAGTGGGTAGGTTTGTTTCCAAAAATATCAATTTGGATGCACAATTGTATAAAATCCTCCAAATTCTTAGGAGCCTCAACTCTGGCAAGCTCATCCCTTCACTAGCTCTGTGTCCCTGGATTCACAGCTCTTCCCACTGAGTTATTCAGCTTTCTGGACAGCTCCTGTGCTGAACTGAAGTCTAGTTCCCTGTGCATCTACACTGCTCAAAAAAATAAAGGGAACACTTAAACAACACAATGTAACTCCAAGTCAATCACACTTCTGTGAAATCAAACTTTCCACTTAGGAAGCAACACTGAGTGACAATCAATTTCACATGCTGTTGTGCAAATGGGATAGACAACAGGTGGAAATTATAGGCAATTAGCAAGACACCCCCAATAAAGGAGTGGTTCTGCAGGTGGTGACCACAGATCACTTCTCAGTTCCTATGCTTCCTGGCTGATGTTTTGGTCACTTTTGAATGCTGGCAGTGCTTTCACTCTAGTGGTAGCATGAGACGGAGTCTACAACCCACACAAGTGGCTCAGGTAGTGCAGCACATCCAGGATGGCACATCAATGCGAGCTGTGGCAAGAAGGTTTGCTGTGTCTGTCAGCGTAGTGTCCAGAGCATGGAGGCGCTACCAGGAGACAGGCCAGTACCTCAGGAGACGTGGAGGAGGCCGTAGGAGGGCAACAACCCAGCAGCAGGACCGCTACCTCTGCCTTTGTGCAAGGAGGAACAGGAGGAGCACTGCCAGAGCCCTGCAAAATGACCTCCAGCAGGCCACAGATGTGCATGTGTCTGCTCAAACGGTCAGAAACAGACTCCATGAGGGTGATATTAGGGCCCGACGTCCACAGGTGGGGGTTGGGCTTACAGCCCAACACCGTGCAGGACGTTTGGCATTTTCCAGAGAACACCAATATTGGCAAATTCGCCACTGGCGCCCTGTGCTCTTCACAGATGAAAGCAGGTTCACACTGAGCACATGTGACAGACGTGACAGAGTATTGAGACGCCGTGGAGAACGTTCTGCTGCCTGCAACATCCTCCAGTATTACCGGTTTGGCATTGGGTCAGTAATGGTGTGGGGTGGCATTTCTTTGGAGGGCCACACAGCCCTCCATGTGCTCGCCAGAGGTAGCCTGACTGCCATTAGGTACCGAGATGAGATCCTCAGACCCCTTGTGAGACCATATGCTGGTGCGGTTGGCCCTGGGTTCCTCCTAATGCAAGACAATGCTAGACCTCATGTGGCTGGAGTGTGTCAGCAGTTCCTGCAAGACGAAGGCATTGATGCTATAGACTGGCCCGCCCGTTCCCCAGACCTGAATCCAATTGAGCACATCTGGGACATCATGTCTCGCTCTATCCACCAACGTCACGTTGCACCACAGACTGTCCAGGAGTTGGCAGATGCTTTAGTCCAGGTCTGGGAAGAGATCCCTCAGGAGACCGTCCGCCACCTCATCAGGAGCATGCACAGGCGTTGTAGGGAGGTCATACAGGCACGTGGAGGCCACACACACTACTGAGCCTCATTTTGACTTGTTTTAAGGACATTACATCAAAGTTGGATCAGCCTGTAGTGTGTTTTTCCACTTTAATTTTGAGGGTGACTCCAAATCCAGACCTCCATGGGTTGAAAAATTTGATTTCCATTTTTTTATTTTTGTGTGATTTTGTTGTCAGCACATTCAACTATGTAAAGAACAAAGTATTTCAGAAGAATATTTAATTAATTCAGATCTAGGATGTGTTATTTTAGTGTTCCCTTTATTTTTTTGAGCAGTGTAGTTTCAGTTCCCGCTTCCCTGGTTTGCTCCATCCTGTTCCCTGATTGAATATCCTATTTAAAGGGGTTGTCCGAGTTATGAAAAAAAAATATATATAGCACAGTAAATCTAATGGGCAGCAATATATACGGTAACTAAGCTAAGCAAGTTTTAAAATTAAAATAATAATTTTTCCTCCTTTCCCTGGTTGTCTTCTGGCCCATTGTTTACCTGCAATAACAACAATCTCTGGCCCTCCTCCTCCTCTGCAAAGGTAGTGAATAAGTTAGCCCTGAGTGAAATGTCTGCCTGCTAGGATACTCAGCAGCATGTTGTATGTGTAGTACTACAAGTCCCAGCTGTACAATGAAACTGCTGATACACACAGGATCTTCCCCCTACCTTTTCCTGGGCAATTCTCTGCAGAACTGCTCCAGTCTGTCAGCTCCTGTGCCTAGAATTTGTCTCCTCACTGCCTGCAGCTACTCAGTAGAGTCTGTGCTGCTGAAGGGGCTAAAGTTTTTCCTGTACAATCCAGGGAGAGAGCAGACGGCAGTGCAGGTGGCGTGGCCAGCACAGTAACGTCTCGTGTACAGACACATATGTGCTCTCTCAGGCTTGTGCACAAAACATAATTAGAGCAGGGAGAGAAGCTGACATCACAAGTTATGTGACCCCCAGTGAAATCTGAGAAAGCAGCAACTGTAGTTGCAGTAAGTGCATGGTAAAGCCTTTACATTTGATTAGTTAGAAACATACAAAGAACAAAAAAATTATTCTGACAACCCCTTTAAGTCCAACCTTGCACTTCCTACCTTGTGAGAATATTGTGCTCTCAGCCTGTAATTAAGCTAGTCTCTCCTGCTCTGCTCTAATACTGACACTCAGTCTTGTGCATCGATCACTGGCTTCCTCCTGACTACGGTATTTGCCTACTCCTCTAATTCTGATGCTCCATCTTGTGCTTCGACCACTGGCTTACTCCTGACTATGGTATTTGCCTACGCCTGTAATACTGACGCTCCATCTTGTGCATCGACCACTGGCTTCCTACTGACTACGATATCGGCCTTGCAATTACCCTTAGTAGTTGCAATAAAAGACTCCGAACCAAACCCGGACCATTAAAACTGATGTGATAATATACCAGTTAGACCTCCTGCACACGAACGTGTGCGCCCCGTGGTCGTGCTGCGGCCCTCAAATTGCATTCTGTGCTTCCGTCCCGCACCATCCCGCACATCCGGATTTGCGGACCCATTGAAGTGAATGAAAAAGGGGGTCAGTCAGCACATCCCAAAGCGCAGAAGCACGTTGCTATGGCTGAGAACAAGACTGTTAAACAAAACATGCAATGCAACAGCTCACTGCAAACCAAATAAAGTACAAAATTGCATCATAATTGCAAATGCTATACTAATAAGTTAGAGATAAGAAATTATTTGAGCCCGTCTGCCGCACGTCAAGGCGATCTCTAGTTAGATGGGTTCCTAACGCTAAATTTTACCTGTTATGTGCCATGACGGCTATCATATAATTCAGAAAGTGCAGGTTCCTGGCGCCAGGGGTGGTGTGGAGTGGGCCGGGCATGCATGCTGGTAACTGCTTTCCGTGGATATAATGGAGGCCATTTTGGCACCAAAAATGACAGAAATTCAGGCGGATCCAGCATGCATGTGGAACCTGCACTTTCTGAATTATATGATAGCCGTCATGGCTCATAACAGGTAAAATTTTGTGTTAGGAACCCGTCTAACTAGAGATCGCTTTGACGTGCGGCAGACGGGCTCAAATAATTTTGTACAAAACGATTTGCCAAGCATCTCTAACTTATTAGTATAGCATTTGCAATTATGATGCAATTTTGTACTTTATTTGGTTTGCAGTGAGCTGTTGCATTGCATGTTTTGTTTAACAGTCTTGTTCTCAGCCATAGCAACGTGCCCCTGCGCTTTGGGATGTGCTGACTGACCCCCTTTTTCTTTGCAGCTTGTGCTGGAGGTGTGGCTGCCTCCTTAGTCGTGCACTCCTGACCAGCTCGTCTGCCCCATTGGCTGATTTTAATTAGTGTTAGTATATAGCTTTGCCTGCTCCCCCTCACTCACTGAAGCCATCTGGCACCAGGAGAGAGATAGTGTGTGGACTCTCATTGCAGTCCTTGGTGACCTTTTGGCGCCAGGGGTGGTGTGGAGTGGGCCCGGCATGCATGCTGGTAACTGCTTTCCGTGGATATAATGGAGGCACCAAAAATGACAGAAATTTAGGCGGATCCAGCATGCATGTGGAACCTGCAATTTCTGAATTATATTGAAGTGAATGGGTCCGCATCCGTGAAGCGGAATGCCCACGGAACGGCACCCATATATTGCGGATCCGCAATACAGCAAGGGGCCGCACACGTTCGTGTGCAGGAGACCTAAGTTGCATTTATACTGCTGCATTAATATACCAGTTAAATTCAATGCATTATGCTGCAGTATTAATATAGCAGAAAGTTGCATTATACTACTGTGTTAATATACCAGTTTATGGCAGTATACTGCTGCATAAATACACCAGTTAAATTCAAACGCATGATACTGCTGCATTAATATACCAAATAGTTGCATTATACTGCTGCGTTAATATACCAGTTAAATTTAATACATTATACTGCTGCATCATGCATCAATATTCCATTGTACATTGTCATTATCAGTGTGCAGTTCATTTTCAGAAGGGGATGGACATTTAATTACATCTCCGTTAATTTTAGAAAAAAAACACTTACAATTTTGCTACCATTTAATAGTGTACCAAACCTGTGACTTGGCTTTGATAAAATAGGCTTCACCTGTCTGGCCAGCAGTAGTAGTAGCAGGGGGCCACAGTAAGGATAATGTTGATGTCGCCTCTTAGTCTGACACCGTGCCTTTGAGCCAGGACTTGGTGCATTCTTCCAGGTCCTCCTCCTTGCAGCCCCAGAACAGCCTATCACTTGCACCATCTATGTCTTCACTGCCTGTCCTAGTTTAGTGCCTTCTTTTTTCCTAAGAATATCTAAAATAAAGGTGTCTATAGCCTTAAATGTATCCTCTGTGTACTTTGTCTATTTCCCCTCCCCCTCACCTTTCCCCTTCCTCCAGTACATTGACTCAGTTGGGTGGACCGGACACATTCATCTTTAATGTTAATATAGGTATATAAATTAACTTACAAAGTATATATCTTGCTACTTTAAGTGTAAACAGGGAGATGATTGACTTGTGGAACGCATATCCGTTCCAAATGACATGCCTGGTGTCTCGGTCTACCTCTGATGATCTATTTCCTGTCTATGGTACGCAGGAGCGTCCCAGGGATACTTCAGATATCACACTTCCGGTCTTTGGAGCGCTCGGAGGTGACGTGGCTTCCAGTCTTTGGAGCACTCGGAGGTAACGTAACTTCCGGTCTGTGGAACGCATATGCGTTCCACAGCGGCGTCTCTCTTCTACCTACATGATATTATGAGGAATCGAAGCACGCAGATACAGGCAACTAATGAACAGGATCAATGGCTCCACATAGCGCTGAGGAGATTAGATTAAACAGGCTCTGGTAATGTACTGGTGATATTAGAGGAGGAGGGTCTCTGTGGATTGGGGAGAGGGGGGAGGACCTAGATGGGAGGAGAGAGTATATAAGGCGCCAACCTGAAAATAACAGTGAGACACCTGACATCCCAAAAGCCTGCATCCTGGCTCAAGTCTCCCAGAGGGTCCTGATTGAGGGGCACCAAGTGAGAGTCTTTACCGTGAGACTTAAGCTAAGTATATATAATCCCCTGACGAACCGGTCTTGATATTTCTGACTGGGGAAACGCTGCATCTGGATATTTGTTTGATTTACAGTCAGGTCCATAAATATTGGGACATTGACACAATTCTAACATTTTTCGCTCTATACACCACCACAATAAATTTGAAATGAAACAAACAAGATGTGCTTTAACTGCAGACCGTCAGCTTTAATTTGAGGGTATTTACATCCAAATCAGGTGAACGGTGTAGGAATTACAGCAGTTTGCATATGTGCCTCCCACTTGTTAAGGAACCAAAAGTAATGGGACATAATAATAATCATAAATCAAACTTTCACTTTTTAATACTTGGTTGCAAATCCTTTGCAGTCAATTACAGCCTGAAGTCTGGAATGCATAGACATCACCAGATGCTGGTTTTCATCCCTGGTGATGCTCTGCCAGGCCTCTATTGCACCTGTCTTCAGTTCCTGCTTGTTCTTGGGGCATTTTCCCTTCAGTTTTGTCTTCAGCAAGTAAAATGCATGCTCAATCGGATTCAGGTCAGGTGATTGACTTGGCCATTGCATAACATTCCACTTCTTTCCCTTAAAAACATCTTTGCTTGCTTTTTCAGTAGGCTTTGGGTCATTGTCCATCTGCACTGTGAAGCGCCGTCCAATGAGTTCTGAAGCATTTGGCTGAATAGGAGCAGATAATATTGCCCGAAACACTTCAGAATTCATCCTGCTGCTTCTGTCAGCAGTCACATCATCAATAAATACAAGAGAACCCGTTCCATTGGCAGCCATACATGCCCACGCCATGACACTACCACCACCATGCTTCACTGATGAGGTGGTATGCTTAGGATCATGAGCAGTTCCTTTCCATCTCCATACTCTTCTCTTCCCATCACTCTGGTACAAATTGATCTTGGTCTCATCTGTCCATAGGATGTTGTTCCAGAACTGTGAAGGCTTTTTTAGATGTCGTTTGGCAAACTCTAATCTGGCCTTCCTGTTTTTGAGGCTCACCAATGGTTTATATCTTGTGGTGAACCCTCTGTATTCACTCTGGTGAAGTCTTCTCTTGATTGTTGACTTTGACACACATACACCTACCTCCTGGAGAGTGTTCTTGATCTGGCCAACTGTTGTGAAGGGTGTTTTCTTCACCAGGGAAAGAATTCTTCGGTCATCCACTACAGTTGTTTTCCGTGGTCTTCCGGTTCTTTTGGTGTTGCTGAGCTCACCGGTGCGTTCCTTCTTTTTAAGAATGTTCCAAACAGTTTTTTTGGCCACGCCTAATGTTTTTGCTATCTCTCTGACGGGTTTGTTTTTTCAGCCTAATTATGGCTTGCTTCACTGATAGTGACAGCTCTTTGGATCTCATCTTGAGAGTTGACAGCAACAGATTCCAAATGCAAATAGCACACTTGAAAGGAACTCTGGACCTTTTATCTGCTCATTGTAATTGGGATAATGAGGGAATAACACACACACCTGGCCATGGAACAGCTGAGAAGCCAATTGTCCCATTACTTTTGGTCCCTTAACAAGTGGGAGGCACATATGCAAACTGTTGTAATTCCTACACCGTTCACCTGATTTGGATGTGAATACCCTCAAATTAAATCTGACCGTCTGCAGTTAAAGCACATCTTGTTCGTTTCATTTCAAATCCATTGTGGTGGTGTATAGAGCCAAAAATTTTAGAATTGTGTTGATGTCCCAATATTTATGGACCTGATTGTATATACCTACCAATATTTATTGGTTCTGTCCTTTAGTGGTATACCTATTTATGTATTCAGCGGGTTAATATAGCCATTTATGCCCTTCTAATAGCAATGGGGGCTTAACAGGGGTACATAGGTTAGGTACGAGGACAGGAAACCCCTACCATTAAGGGGTGTCCCTGGGCTGAGATCTAGGGAGGGACGCATAGGGAAAAATAGGTGTTTATTATCTGTTTCCTATTGTGGCTCCTATGCTTTTGTTCCCTGGAGTATTCATCGATAATTATCCTCAACACGTCCTGAATACCTACCTGCAGAGAAGCCCCCTGTAAACTTCAAACAGTTAATATCAGGCTAAATCTACAAACCGTAAGTAATCTCGGAATAATTTACAAGCTAATTTTTGTTCTGAGACAATAGGTGTTCCATCTGTATCTATGTTTTCTTGACCCATGGGGTCTGAGCTTGATTTGTGCTTATGTTTTAAAGATATTATTAAAAGTTATATTTTATATAAATGGGAAGGTGTTTAAAGTTTACATACTATTTATACTCCCTCATATGTCTCCTAAGAGGCAACAACACTCCATGTACTATGGAAGATAGTCCTCCTGTTGATGAGTTGTATGAGAACAGTCAGCGTTTGAACTGACATGAGAAGGAGGTTCAGGGGGGAGCAGGGGACCCTATGCATAGTTGTGTTGGTGGTGGCAGTAGTAGTACTAGGGACACTTGTAACCACGGTGATAGTGATAGGGGCAATGGTAGCTGTGATGACAGTGGCTCTTGGGGCAAATACAGAGGAGGAAATCTGGAATTGGGCCAAGGAGCCCACAATGACATATCACAGTCTGATAAAAGTGGTTAGGAGAGTGAGGACTATGATGATAATTGTGTGTTGGACAGGACCTGGGAGCCAGATTGGTGTGCTGAGGAGGAGGTGATATCAAAGGAGAAGGGTGGTGGCCATGACAGCAATAAAGAGCAGAGGCAAGGTATGGCCAAAGCCTAAAAACTGCCAGTGCCAGATTTGCTTCTATTGTGGCCAGCTAGGGAACTGGTGATTCCACTGATACTATGGGCACAGGCTCAAAATTTGCCAAACCTAGGCGAAGCTCTGCTGACACTATCTCTGTGTGAGTATGTCCCGTATGGCACTTTTTCTAAACAGTGCCGTCATACAAAAATTGTGCAGTGTGCAAGATTTTCATAATTAAAATAAGCTGTTGGAGTTCAAATATAAACATATGCACCATAGCTCTACTGCAGCACATGAAGCAGAATCACCTGATCCAGTGGGAAAATAGAACTGGCCAGCATTCGGAAAAAGACTGTCTTCCTTAGGCCTCATGCACACGACCGTTGTTGGGTTCACATCCGAGCCGCCGTTTTGGCGGCTCGGATGCGGACCCATTCATTTCAAAGTGGCCGCAAAAGATGCGGACAGCACTCCGTGTGCTGTCTGCATCCGTGGTTCCGTTCCGCGGCCCCGCTAAAAAAATATAACAGGTCCTATTCTTGTCCGCGCTTTGCGGACAAGAATAGCCATTTATATTGCCGGTTTGCAGACCGCAAAAAACGGCACGGTCGTGTGCATGAGGCCTTATTCCGATCTTTTTTGTGGCAGCTAGGACACATTCATATGCAGTACAGTGTCCTTTTCATTTTCATCATCAGTTACTTCTTCTCCTGTTCAGACTTCTCCTCCTCTGCTCCTTTGTCAGTCATCGATAACAGAATGTGCGGCCAGGAAACAGCTATATGCGCCCAACAATCTGATAGTGTGTAGGCTGAACTTTACCCTGGCAAAGTTGCTGGCAGTGCAGTTGCTACCATACCATTTAGTGGATTCCGCTGCCTTTACGAAACGTATGACATGAGCTCATCATCAGTGTAAGATTCCTAGCCACCATTGTTTCTTCAAAACCGTACATGTCTTTCACAAACAACTGGGTCCATTTTTTTCACAGCAGCACCAACAAGGCCAGGTCCCATTGATATCTTCACATTTCTGTCGGTCTGGTTCCCACACCAGGTTCTTATCTGCCTCCTCCACATCTTCCTCATGTCCCCAACAGAAACAGGGCAAAGCGTTGGTTCTATTCCCCCCTCCCACCTATCATATGTGTGAAGTGAAGCTTTGCCGTGCTGTCTTAGAACTGATGAGTTTCGGTGAGAGTAGCCACACAGCTGATCACTTGCTAAAGTGCATCAAACAGCAAATATCCTTCTGGCTACAACTACAACCGGGCAAGGTGAGCAGGAACATTGTGGTTACGCTGCATTTGTGGGAAATAACACATGCTCCCTGCATGGCACATGTAATAAACTTAGTGGTGCAATTCTTTTTTAAAAAGTACCATGGCTTACAGAAGGAGCTGGCTATGTCCAGGAGACTGTGCTCACATTTCAGCCATTCTTATGTGGCAAGGAACTCCCTCTTGGACTTGCAGAGACAGAATGGCCTGCCACTGCACCACCTCATCCGTGACATTCCAAATCTCTGGAGGTGTGGGGGCGACTGGGGGTCATTATTCTGAATGGAGGGCCACTATGGGTGTGGCGGAACCCGCCTCGCCACTGGGCATTGGAGAGGCCTGGCTACCCGCCTCCTACCTGCTGACTATGGCCCCTGGTAAATTTGTACGTTTGAATGCAATATAATTTTTGGGCATAGTTATATAAGTTCATGTATTTTTCTGTGTTTGGAATTTTGTTGTATGTTATGTGAGGGTACCCAGATAGCTAATTTTATTGTATTTGTGTATTCTGAGTGCCATTCACCTAATGATATGCACTCAGACTTGAGCTATCTGGGGATATGTTAAATGTCTGTGTTTACTGTAAGGGTTGTGACATTGTATGTTTAACTGGTGATTTATGTCCTGTTGTCCCCACATGTGTATTGGCGATTTCCCTTTGTCCTGAGAGATAATTGAATTGCTCCTCGGGTGTCTCCAGGGCAGAGAGGAGGAAACCATGATGCATTGTGGGGATGTGTTGTGTCTGTGTATCCTGAGTTGCTACGTATCTGTCCTGTGTCACAGTCTTCCTTCTGGTCCCCTAGGGGCGTGTACACCAGATGGTGACCTGCATAAATACGGGCGGGTAGCCCTCAATAAAGTGTTCCTGTTTTAACCCTCAAAGTGAAGTGTCGTCTCATTCTTGGGGGAGGATTTATGGTATGCTGTTCCAGTTTGACTGCTAGGAGCGTAAACCTATTCGTATGGTTTCCTATTCAACTGTCTACAGCATTCATATGCTTGAGAGGATTTATATGCTTCTTCGGTTCGGTGATTGTGGTGTCTGGAAACCTCAGGAAACGCTAGGAGCATCCATCAACGGAGGTACTCAGTCGGGGTGCCAGGTGATCCGTTACATTGGTGGCAAGCAGTGGGATGGCGTCCTAGTGCGAGGAGAAGCAGCTCAGAGACATCGGTAACGTGTGGAGTTACAAATTGAGGGCAACGCTAGCACTCGTGCAGCGCCCCTGGGAGCAGAGGTATCCAGCGACTTGGAGCAGACAAGTATGGAAGGCTCTGAAGATGACTGGCTGGCCGAGGTGAGGCAGCGAGTGGCCCAGTATGGAGATAATGTGTCCATGGATATATGCCAGGCCATCTGGAACCAGGTCACAGCCGAGCGACACGCAAGGATGGAACGAGAATTCCGACTGGCGAAAGAGAGAGAAATTGCCCAGCGGAAGGAGTGTTACAGCAGCCGAGCCGAGGCTGCATCCGAGGAGGTAAGCCGTCTCCTCCTGAGGCGGCCAGAGGAACCCGAAGTAGGGGTCCTCATAGACTGGTCCTGTGAGGAACCACAACAGGCAGGTGGAGATGGGACCGAGGTCTCTCCACCAGGCCCACCGGGATGCTGGGCAGCTGGCCCAGACCCTCAGCAGCAGCCGGAGTTGCCAGGTGTGGATGCAGGTGGTCCTTACTCGCAAATGTTGAGGGACCTCACAGACTGGTCCTGGGAAGACCCACAGATGGCAGGTGGAGATGGGACCGAGATCTCTCCACCGGCCCTACAGGGATGCTGGGCAGCCGGCCCAGATCTCCAACTCCAGATGGGGGTAATACAGGGAGAGAAGTGTGTCGTCCTTCCTTCCCAGCGGCAGAGTGCTTTACAGGGAGGGGAGACAGCCGGTCTTACTCTCCAGCAGCAGTGGGAGCTACAGGGAGTGGAGACAGCCGGTCTCACTCCACAGCAGCAGTATGCATCACAGAGAGAGGAGAGTGTCGTCCTCCCTTCCCAGCGGCAGAGGGTGTTAATAGGAGAAGAGACAGCCGGTCTCTCTCCACAGCGGCAGAATGCTTTACAGGGAGGGGAGACAGTCAGTCTCACTCCCCAGCGGCAATGTGTATCCATAGGAGAGGGGACAGTCGGTCCCTCTCTCCAATGGCTAAATGTGTTATTGGGAGAAGAGACAGTCGGTCTCTTTCCCCAACAGCAGCAGTACCAGGAGGAGAAGGTAAGCAACCCCTCCCCTCCCCTCCACAGCCAACTTCAAACCAGGTACGGGGGTCAGTAGAGGAGTCTTTAGCCCCCTCTGGCCCCCTCCCAGCAGAAGAGCTGGCAGCTGGGCAGAGCGCCGCTGGCCTCTGCCCTACTTGTCCCCTTACTACCCAGCAGGACTGTACTCCAGTCCCTCCAGCAGAAGAGCTGGCAACTGTGCAGAGCGCTGCTGGCCTCTGCCCATTCAGCATGGATGGTGCAGATGGGACCGAGGTCTCTGTACCAACCCTACAGGGATGCTGGACAGTCGTCCCAGATCCCCTACTACAGCTGGATTTACCCGGAGTAGAGACAGCCAGTACTACTTCTCAGCGGCTGAAAGTATCTAAGGGAGAGGAGCTTGTTACCCCCTCTCCCCAGCGGCAGCTTAGCCCACAAAGGGGAGACAAAAAGCTCCACAACAGTACAGATGGGACCGTAGTCTCTGCACCTGCACCACTGGAGATATGGACAGTCTGTCCTGGTCCACAACAACAGGACAATGTATTGGAAGGAGAGGCAGTCTGTTTACCCCTACAACAAGGGAGGGTGTCGCAGAGAGAGGAACCTGTTACCCCTTCCCCCCAGCAACAGCTTTGTTCAACCAGGGGAGAGGGCACCCTGGTTACCTTCCCCCCAAGCCATGGATCTACAACTGGGCACAAGTGGCAGGGGGCCATAGGGACAACTACACCCTTGGAGAAAGGCCGGCTGACTATCAGAGCCCCAGACTGACTGGAGGTCTGGAGTCTGGATAGTCTCAATGGGAAAGGGGAAAAATGTGGCGGAACCCGCCTCGCCACTGGGCATTGGAGAGGCCTGGCTACCCGCCTCCTACCTGCTGACTATGGCCCCTGGTAAATTTGTACGTTTGAATGCAATATTTGGGCATAGTTATATAAGTTCATGTATTTTTCTGTCTTTGGAATTTTGTTGTATGTTATGTGAGGGTACCCAGATAACTAATTTTATTGTATTCGTGTATTCTGAGTGCCATTCACCTAATGATATGCACTCAGACTTGAGCTATCTGGGGATATGTTAAATGTCTGTGTTTACTGTAAGGGTTGTGACATTGTATGTTTAACTGGTGATTTCTGTCCTGTTGTCCCCACATTTGTATTGGCGATTTCCCTTTGTCCTGAGAGATAATTGAATTGCTCCTCGGGGAGAGCAGGAAACCATGATGCATTGTGGGGATGTGTTGTGTCTGTGTATCCTGAGTTGCTACGTATCTTTCCTGTGTCACAGTCTTCCTTCTGGTCCCCTAGGGGCATGTACACCAGATGGGGACCTGCATAAATACGGGCGGGTAGCCCTCAATAAAGTGTTCCTGTTTTAACCCTCAAAGTGAAGCGTCGTCTCATTCTTGGGGGAGGATTTATGGTATGCTGTTCCAGTTTGACTGCTAGGAGCGTAAACCTATTCGTACGGTTTCCTATTCAACTGTCTACAGCATTCATATGCTTGAGAGGATTTATATGCTTCTTCGGTTCGGTGATTGTGGTGTCTGCCAGAGTGCTTGGAAACCTCAGGAAACGCTAGGAGCATCCATCAACTGAGGTACTCAGTCGGGGTGCCGGGTGATCCGTTACAGTGGGGTCATTATACTGTGATGGCCCTTTACATAGTATAATGAACCCCAGTGACCCCCATTTAGTATAATGATCCCCAATGACCCTCCATTCGGTATAATGAACCCCAGAGCTCCTATTCAATATAATGACCCCCCGTGACCACCATACAGTATAATGACCCCCAGTGCCCCCTCCATACAGTATTCCCCCAGTGTTTTTGTTTTTTTTACCGATAGGATGCGGACCCATTCATTTCAATGGGTCAGCAAAAAATGCTGTGTGCTGTTCGCATCAGTATGTCCGTTCCGCAGCCCCGCAAAAAAAAATAGAACAGTCCTATACGGTCATGTGCATGTAGCCTTTTACTGCATTATATTTTTATTTATATACACTCACCTAAAGAATTATTAGGAACACCATACTAATACGGTGTTGGACCCCCTTTTGCCTTCAGAACTGCCTTAATTCTACGTGGCATTGATTCAACAAGGTGCTGATAGCATTCTTTAGAAATGTTGGCCCATATTGATAGGATAGCATCTTGCAGTTGATGGAGATTTGAGGGATGAACATCCAGGGCACGAAGCTCCCGTTCCACCACATCCCAAAGATGCTCTATTGGGTTGAGATCTGGTGACTGTGGGGGCCATTTTAGTACAGTGAACTCATTGTCATGTTCAAGAAACCAATTTGAAATGATTCGAGCTTTGTGACATGGTGCATTATCCTGCTGGAAGTAGCCATCAGAGGATGGATACATGTTCTCATTCTGTTTACGCCAAATTCGGACTCTACCATTTGAATGTCTCAACAGAAATAGAGACTCATCAGACCAGGCAACATTTTTCCATGCCACGCTCAAAATAGCTTAAATCACCTTTCTTTCCCATTCTGACATTCAGTTTGGAGTTCAGGAGATTGTCTTGACCAGGACCACACCCCTAAATGCATTGAAGCAACTGCCATGTGATTGGTTGACTAGATAATTGCATTAATGAGAAATAGAACAGGTGTTCCTAATAATTCTTTAGGTGAGTGTATATATATATACACTCACCTAAAGAATTATTAGGAACACCTGTTCTATTTCTCATTAATGCAATTATCTATTCAACCAATCACATGGCAGTTGCTTCAATGCATTTAGGGGTGTGGTCCTGGTCAAGACAATCTCCTCAACTCCAAACTGAATGTCAGAATGGGAAAGAAAGGTGATTTAAGCTAATAATTCTTTAGGTGAGTGTATACTAGCTGAAGGACCCAACTTCGCTCGGGTATATTTAATAGATTTTAATTAAAGTTTGTGTGTGTCGTTAAAAGATATCAACACTATCCACTATAACAGTGACATCTACAGCACCCTGCCCCCTTAACAGTGACCTCCACAGCCCCCCACCCCTTAACACTGACCCCCTCCCCCACAGTGCCCCATCCCTTAAAATAGGACCTCCACAGCAGTTCACCCCCCTGACTTTGACCTTTACAGCAGCCTTCCCCTTTAACAGTGAATTTCACAGCACACCACCCCTTTGACAGTGACCTCCACAGGTGCCTGCCCCCTTAACAGTGGCCTTTACAGTAATCTGCCCCTTAACACTGACCTCCATAGCGGACCATCCCTTAACTGTGACCTCCACAGCAGCCTGCCCCCAGGGTGGCCAGAGGTCCAGTTTTAGGCCAGGCAGTCCAGCTTTCAGACTCCCTTTCCTCCACAAGGATGTTCTTTTGAACAGCTCACTCTCAGACAGCAGCACTGTGCTGTCTAAGTGTGAGCTGCAGGACAAAAGTCACCGTCTCTCCCACCCCTGCAGCTTACAGAAGTTGATTTTTAACTTCATTTTTTCAATTTCTGTCGGCTGAGGAGTGGGAGTGGCCTAACCAAATTGGGGCGTGGCTTATCGGAACCTAGAAGTTGATTTTTAACTTAATGTTTTCAATCCCTGTCGGGGCATGGCCTAACGGGATCGGGGGCATGTCCTTTTGAACAGCTCACTCTAAGACAGCAGCACATTGCTGAGCTGCAGGGAGAAAGTCACCCTCCCTCCCACCCCTGCAGCTGACAGAAGTAGATTTTTAACTTTATTTTTTTCAATTCCAGTCGGCTGAGGAGTGGAAGGGGCGTGACCTAAGTGGATCAGGGGCGTGGCTTTGCAGACTTGGGGGTGGGGTTTAGAGGGTGGACACATTGTGGCAGGGGGCGTGTCTGGGGACCTTCCTGCAAGAGTGATGCCCCTCTAGGCACCTTACTGGCTCATTTGCATACCAGAGGATAAAAACATCTATTGCTGGGACAAAGGCACATCTTAAAATAAGGTACTAAGTGCTATAAGGCCATGGCTTTACTTCAATAGTGATTATCCTGGTGACAGATTTCCTTTAAAGCTGACCTACAGCAGTGAAGAAAAATGGCTGGGTTGTTATGGAAACCTGGTGTAAAACTGTGTGTGTGTGTGTGTGTGTGGAGACTGACCTGCGAGCTTCTATTGGCTGATAAGGGTCATGTAACAAAGCTTCTATTGGCTAATGCATTTTTTGGGAATATATCAGGAACGGTACGTCCTAGAGAGCTGAGACCTGGTCTAAAACCTTCCCGGGCACCTAATGTACCGGTGTGCCAAATTTCATGATTGTAAATGTGATGGTGCGGATTCCTTTAGCGGACATACATACATACATACAGTGGATATAAAAAGTCTACAGACCCCTGTTAAAATGTCAGGTTTCTGTGCTGTAAAAAAATGAGACAAAGATAAATCATTTTAGAACTTTTTCCACCTTTAATGTGACCTATAAATTGTACAAATCAATTGAAAAACAAACTGAAATCTTTTAGGTAGAGGGAAGAAAAAATATTAAAATAAAATAATATGGTTGCATAAGTGTGCACACTCTTAACCTCTTCAGGACACAGGGCGTACAGGTACGCCCTTATGTCCTGGTACTTAAGGACACAGGGCGTACCTGTACGCCCTGTGTATTTCTGATCACCGCCGCGCGGCAGGCGGTGATCGGAAGCCGGTGCCTGCTCAAATCATTGAGCAGGCACCTCGGCTAAATGCGCGGGGGGGTCCTGTGACCCCAGCATGTCGGCGATCGCCGCAAACCGCAGGTCAATTCAGACCTGCGGTTTGCGGCTTTTTATTGTGCGGGCGGTGGCAGCGGTGGTGCCATCGGGTCCCCATGGGGCTGTGGGGGGGACCCGATGGCATGGAAGGCAGCGCGATGCCTTCCTGAGGCATCTGCGCTGCCTTCTGGTGACGAGCCTGTGAGATCCAGCCCCCTATATTTGGTATCGCCGCATCCGTATCGACCGGCTCTATAAAAATATAAGATGACCTAACCCCTCAGATGAACAGCGTAAAAAATAAAAAATAAAAACTGTGCTAAATAAACAATTTTTTGTCACCTTACATCACAAAAAGTGTAATAGCAAGCGATCAAAAAGTCATATGCACCCCAAAATAGTGCCAATCAAACCGTCATCTCATCCCGCAAAAATCATACCCCACCCAAGATAATCGCCCAAAAATTGAAAAAAACTACGGCTCTCAGAATATGGAGACACTAAAACATGATTTTTTTTTGTTTCAAAAAGGATATTATTGTGTAAAACTTACATAAATAAAAAAAAGTATACATATTAGGTATCGCCGCGTCCGTATCGACCGGCTCTATAAAAATATCACATGACGTAACCCCTCAAATGAACACCGTAAAAAATAAATAAAAAAAATGCTAAATAAACCATTTTTTGTCACCTTACATCACAAAAAGTGTAATAGCAAGCGATGAAAAAGTCATATGCACCCCAAAATAGTGCCAATCAAACCATCATCTCATCCCTCAAAAATCATACCCTACCCAAGATAATCGCCCAAAAACTGAAAAAACTATGGATCTCAGACTATGGAAACACTAAAACTATTTTTTTTGTTTCAAAAATGAAATCATTGTGTAAAACTTACATAAATAAAAAAAGTACACATATTAGGTATCGCCACGTCCGTAATAAGTTACTCTATAAAAATATCACATGACCTAACCCATCAGGTGAACACCGTAAAAAATAAAAACGGTGTAAAAAAGCAATTTTTTGTCATCTTACATCACAAAAAGTGTAATAGCAAGCGATCAAAAAGTCATATGCACCCCAAAATAGTGCCAATCAAACCGTCATCTCATCCTGCAAAAAATGAGACCCTACCTAAGATAATCGTCCAAAAACTGAAAAAACTATGGCTCTCAGACTATGGAGACACTAAAACATGTTGTGTAAAACTTACATAAATAAAAAAATTGTATACATGTTAGGTATCGCCGCATACGTGACAACCTGCTCTATAAAAATACCACATGATCTAACCTGTCAGACGAATGTTGTAAATAACAAAAAAAAAAAACGGTGCCAAAACAGCTATTTCTTGCTACCTTGCCTCACAAAAAGTGTAATATAGAGCAACCAAAAATCATATAATCCCTAAACAAGTACTAACAAAACTTCCACCCTATCCCGTAGTTTCCAAAATGGGGTCACTTTTTTGGAGTTACTACTCTAGGGGTGCATCAGGGGGCTTCAAATGGGACATAGTATAAAAAAAAAACAGTCCAGCAAAATCTGCCTTCCAAAAACCGTATGGCATTCCTTTCCTTCTGCGCCCTGCCGTGTGCCAGTACAGCAGTTTACGACCACATATGGGGTGTTTCTGTAAACTACAGAATCAGGGCCATAAATATTGAGTTTGGTTTGGCTGTTAACCCTTGCTTTGTAACTGAAAAAAAAAAAGAAAAATCTGCCAAAAAAAGTGAAATTTTGAAATTGTATCTCTATTTTCCATTAATTCTTGTGGAACACCTAAAGGGTTAACAACATTTGTAAAAATCAGTTTTGAATACCTTGAGGGATGTAGTTTCTTTGATGGGGTCACTTTTATGGAGTTTCTACTCTAGGGGTGCATCAGGGGGGCTTCAAATGGGACATGGTGTCAAAAAAAACAGTCCAGCAAAATCTGCCTTCCAAAAACCGTATGGCAATCCTTTCCTTCTGCGCCCTGCCATGTGCCCATACAGCAGTTTACGACCACATATAGGGTGTTTCTGTAAACTACAGAATCAGGGCCATAAATATTGAGTTTGGTTTGGCTGTTAACCCTTGCTTTGTAACTGGGAAAAAAATATTAAAATGAAAAATCTGCCAAAAAAGTGAAATTTTGAAATTGTATCTCTATTTTCCATTAATGCTTGTGGAACACCTAAAGGGTTAACAACGTTTGTAAAATCAGTTTTGAATACCTTGAGGGGTGTAGTTTCTAGAATGGGGTCATATTTGGGTGGTTTCTATTATGTAAGCCTCACAAAGTGACTTCAGACCTGAACTGGTCCTTAAAAAGTTGAATATTTCTGAGAAATTTCAAGATTTACTTCTAAGCCTTGTAACGTCCCCCAAAAATAAAATGTCATTCCCAAAATGATCCTAACATGAAGTAGACATATGGGGAATGTAAAGTAATAACTATTTTTGTAGGTATTACTATGTATTATAGAAGTAGAGAAATTGAAACTTGGAAATTTGCAAATTTTTCAAGATTTTTGGCAAATTTGGTATTTTTTTAGAAATAAAAATTATTATTTTTTTACTTCATTTTACCATTGTCATAAAGTACAATATGTGATGAAAAAAGTGACACTGGTCAGATTTGCAAAAAATGGCCTCGTCTTTAAGGTGAAATAAGGCTGTGTCCTTAAGGAGTTAAACTAATACTTTATTGAAGCACCTTTTGATTTTATTACAGCACTCAGTATTTTTGGGTATGAGTCTATCAGCATCGGACATTTTGACTTGGCAAGATTTGCCCACTCTTCTTTGCAAAAACACTCCAAATCTATCAGATTGCGGGGGCATCTCCTGTGCACAGCCCTCTTCAGATCACCCCACAGATTTTCAATCGGATTCAGGTCTGGGTTCTGGCTGGGCCATTCCAAAACTTTAATCTTCTTCTGGTGAAGCCATTCCTTTGTTGATTTGGATGTATGCTTTGGGTCGTTCATCTTCATGTTCAGCTTTCTAGAAGAAGCCTGAAGGTTTTGTGCCAATATTGACTGGTATTTTGAACTGTTCATAATTCCCTCTAGCTTAACTAAGGCCCCAGGTCCAGCTGAATAAAAACAGCCCCAAAGCATAAAGCTGCCACCACCATGCTTCACTGTGGGAATGGTGTTCTTTTGGTGATGTGCAGTGTTGTTTTTGTGCCAAACATATCTTTTGGAATTATGGCCAAAAAGTTCAACCTTGTTTTCATCAGACCAGAACACCTTTTCCCTCATGCTTTTGGGAGACTTCAGATGTGTTTTTGCAAAATGTAGCCTGGCTTGGATGTTTTTCGTCGTAATAAAAGGCATTCATCTTGCCACTCTACCCCATAGCCCAGACATATGAAGACTCCGGGAGATTGTTGTCACATGTACCACACAGCCAGTACTTGCCAGATATTCCTGCAGCTCCTTTAATGTTGCTGTAGGCCTCTTGGTAGCCTTCCAGACCAGTTTTCTTCTCGTCTTTTCATCAATTTTGGAGGGACGTCCAGTTTTTGGTAATGTCACTGCTGTGCCATATTTTCTTCACTGTGTTCCATGGTATATCTTATGCCTTGGAAATTCTTTTGTACCCTTCTCCTGACTGATACCTTTTAACAATGAGATCCCTCTGATGTTTTGGAAGCTTTCTGTGGACCATGGTTTTGCTGTGGGATGCGACTAAGAAAATTTCAGAAAAGACCAACTAGAGCAGCTGAACTTTATTTGGGGTTAATCAGAGGCACTTTAAATGATGGCAGGTGTATGCTGACTCCTATTTAACATGATTTTGATTGTGATTGCTTAATTCTGAACCGCGCTACATCCCCAGTTATAAGAGGGGTGCACACTTATGCAACCACATTATTTTAGTTTTTTTTGTTTTCTTCCCTCCACCTAAAAGATTTCAGTTTGTTTTTCAATTGAGTGGTACAGTTTTAGAGGTCACATTAAAGGTGGAAAAAGTTCTGAAATGATTTATCTTTGTCTCATTTTTTTATAGCACAGAAACCTGACATTTTAACAGGGGTGCGTAGACTTTTTATATCCACTGTACATACACACACACATACACTCAGCTTTATATATTAGATATAGTCATATATATCCTGCTCATTCGCACTGTATTTGCACAGCACCGTGGAAAGGGTTAATGAACACAGACACTTTTGGGACTTTCTAGCTAATAATGATAATCTGGTAATATTCTGCAGCTAATATAAGGTTTAAAGGAGAGCATGTTTTGGAGGGACAAAACCCAGACTTGTTTACCAACAAAACCAGACAGACTGAGCTTTTGAATGCTAGGTACAGGTATGTTATTGTGTCTGAAACCCTGTTTTTGTCTGGAAGAACTGCTGTGTCACTGCCATTGAGTATCATTGAAGCTCTTATGCAAGTCTATGAGAGATGGAAACTGTAACATTGTATTTGTTTGGGCTTAGTTTCTCCACTGCACCCCTCCCACTGGAAGGTTTTAGTTCAGCTAGAAATTGTCTATAAAAATAGCAGTTAGAGCCCCTAGTATTCTACAGTTAGGGAACCATGCTTAGAAGAAGAGACTCTGCCAGACTATTTTAGTGACTAGAAGAAGATGCTGAGTAGTGATGAGCGGCAGGGGCAATATTCGAATTCGCGATATTTCGCGAATATTTGGGCGAATATTCGCCATATATTTGAGAATTTGCGAATTCATGATCTCTAAGCATTATTTTCTTGATTGCAAAAATTCGCATAAAATTCGCCTAAACAATTCGCATAAAAATTTGCATAAACTGGTATTTAAAAAAAAATTGAATATTCCGGATTATGAATATATTTTGCGATATTCTAAATATTCGCGAATTCTCAAAGTGCTGATATTCGCGATTAAAATTCGCAATTCGAATATTCGTGATCAACACTAATGCTGAGATGCTGAGACCCTAGTCAACCAGAGAGGGACAGCAGGCCTTTCCTAAGCATCAAACCATTCTTCTGCCAGGGAGGAGACTGGAGAAGCCAGTCCTATGCTTCACCTGTATTGTTTTGCACCTGAATTCCTCTAGTAAAGAAGCACACTGGTTTACTGCAGACCCTGACTCTCTGGACGTATTTCCCATTGGGGTGAACCACGCCTTTCCATCCCTCCTGGAGAGAAGCAACACGTGGTGACACCTTAACAGTGTCCTGGGGACCCAGCAGTGTATAGTCTCAGACCTTAGATGAACTTGAAGTAGGGTACCAGGGAGGATCCAGTGTCCCGATGAGTCAATTAGAGTAGGAGAAGAAAAGCTGGCGCTGCTTCAGTATTGTGGAAACTAATTTATTGACAATAAGGCCCCCATTATATGATGGGAAGATGATGACCTAGGGAGAGGTAATAAAACTGGGGGTTAATGAATGGAGGGACTAGAACAGTTCATAAGTAGTGTTGATCGAGCACCAAAGTGCTTGGGTGCTCGAGTAGAACACCTCGGGATGCTCGGGTGCTCGGTGGAGCACCCAAGCAACATGGAAGTCAATGGGAGAACCTGGGCATTAAACCAGGCACCCCTGCTCTGAAGAGGGGAGGGTGCCTGCTTCATAGGAAAAGGTCAGAAATTGATGGAAACACCACTGAAATTGTTCGGGAACAGCATGGGGAGGATATCTGGATGCATCTTGGACTCCCAGGTCGCTGCTGGGAACGATGTTGTCCGAGTAATACGCCACTTATACAGACTGACAATAATACGCACCAAACCGAAGATAAAATCGATTTTAGAGGAAAAATTGTTAGGAAACATTCTTTCCTGTATATTTACTTGTATATAAAGTGTATGTGCTGCCAAAAATTACAAGAAAGAGGCACTCCGATACAACCTGTATATCACATAAAGGAGGGCCTCATTCACATTGTGGTGCAATTTTTCAGGTAGTGGGACTCCTACACTCCTAAAGCCTATGCACTAAGGGAAAGGGCTTCTAAAAATTGCATGGAACTGTCACTCCAATACACCCTTTATTACACATAATGGAGGGCATCATACACCCTTGAAAAATTACAATTGCTGGCCTGCTGGTGACCCTCAAAAACATTAGGAGCAAGGGCCTGCTGGTGACCCTCTAAAACATTAGGGGTGAGGCCCTGCTGCCGAGCTGACCATCTAAAAAAAATTGTGGGCGAGGGCCTGCTGCCGAGCTGACCATCTAAAAAATGTTGTGGGCGAGGGCCTACTGCTGAGCTGACCATCTAAAAAAAATTGTGGGCAAGTGCCTGCTGCCGAGTTGACCATCTAAAACATCATGGGTGAGGACATGCTGCCGAGCTGACCATCTAAAAAAATTGTGGGCGAGGGCCTGCTGCCGAGCTGACCATCTAAAAAATTTTGTGGGCGAGGGCCTGCTGCCGAACTGACCATCTAAAACATTATGGGCGAGGGCCTGCTGCCAAGCTGACCATCTAAAACATTTTGTGGGTGAGGGCCTGCTGCCGAGCTGACCATCTAAAAATTTAGGGGTAAGGGTCTGCTACTGAGCTGATCCTCTAAAACATCATGGTTGAGGGCCTGCTGGTGACCCTCAAAAACCTTATCGGTGAGGGCCTGCTAGTGACCCTCTAAAACATTATGGTTGAGGGTCCGCTGCTGAGCTGACCCTCTAAAACATTAGGAGCATGTTGATATGATGGAGGAGGAGGTGGATGACGAGAAAAGGGAGATTGAACCATATACCCTTTTTAGTGGTGGAAGGGGTGCATGGGAATACAGTGTATTTAATACAGCAAAAAAGCCACATTTAGAGTGCCTTTATGTTCAGCCGCTTTCCTCTGGTGGAGTAGATAAGTCAGGGGCAATCCAGGCCTTGTTTATTTTTATAAGAGTCAATTGGTCAGCATTTTCAGTTGACAAGCGGATGTGCTTATCAGTTATTATGTCCCCAGCAGCACTAAATACACGGTCTGACAAAATGCTGGCGGCGGGGCAGGCCAGCACCTCCAAGGTGTAGAGCGCCAGTTCGTGCTACGTGTCCAGATTGGACACCCAATAGTTGTAAGGCTACGTACTCCTTCACCATCTCCGCCTGACGATGCAGAGCCAAACAAATCCGTCCTGACTTACAATGTAAGTCAATGGGGACGGATCCATTTTCACTGACACAATATGGTGCAATTGAAAACGGATCCGTCCCCTATTGACTTTCAGTGTAAGTCAAAACGGATCCGTTTGCATTATCATTTTTTTTTTCTTCATGGTAATGCAAACGGATACAAGCGTTTGCATTATAGGTGCGGATCCGCACCTAACGCAGGTGTGAAAGTAGCCTAAGATGTTTGTGTGTCACATTCTGCAGAGACGAGGTGGCTTGGAGAAGTTGTACGGACCGAATGGAGAAGATGATGATAGAGAAGATCTACATCAGAGGAGACGTCACCTGGGAGGCCCTGGATGTGAGAGGTATGTGCTGCTGTACCGCAAGTACAGCAAAATGTGGTGTGTGGGGGGACGACTTAGAGAACTGGGCCATATTCATTGGGGCTTGGGCCCGGGATCTTTTGAGACCCTAGCAACACCCCTGGTGTGTGCCTATTTCTGTAAGTCATCGACAGCTTCCGCCAGTCTGGAAACACTGCACTTGCAATTGGCAGCTCACCGACTGTTGTGTGACGTGAGCACGTGCTGGAACTCCACGTTCCACATGTTGGCCAGGCTTTGTGAGCAGCAGAGGGCAATAGTGGAATACCAGCTGCAACATGGTCGTCGCCTTTCCAGTCAGCTTCCGCTCTTCACAAGCGACAAGTGAGAATTGATGTCTGACCTCTGTGAGGTTTTACGCAACTTTGAGGAATCAACACAGATGGTGAGCGGCGATAACGCTATTATCAACGTAACCATCCCACTTCTGTGTCTACTCAAATGCTTGCTGCTCACAATTAAGGCAGACGCTTTGTATGTGCAAGAGGTGGAAATGGGGGAAGAAAGTACACAGGGTGATAGCCAGACCACCCTCAGTTCGTCTTCTCAGCGCAAATTGGATGATGAGTAGAGGAAGAGCAGGAGATGGTTGCCTCCGCTACAGAGGGTAGCACCCGTGGAAGTTTTATTCCATCTGTTCAGCGTGGATGGGTAGAAGTGGAGGAAGAGGATGAGGAGATTCAGAGTCATCCTCCTGATGAGGACAGCGAAGTCTTGTCTGTTGGGACTCTGGCACACATGGCTGACTTTAGGTTAGGCTGCCTTTCCCGTGACCCTCGCGTTGTACGCATTTTGGCGAACAGCGATTACTGGTTGTTCACCCTGGTGCAATACCAGAAGGTCCTTGTGGAAAAATTGCTCCAAAAATTTCCAGCTGACAACGCTGGCTGCAGAGTACGTAGTTCCTTGGCCAACCGAGGAGGGGAGACGAGGGGAACACACAGCAGTTCCAACAGAGGCAGGGCAACACTCTACAAGGCCTGGGACAGTTTTATGACACCCCGCCAGCACCCTCAACCTGATGCCCTGAAACGGATCTCACAAGCGGACCCAGAAACACCAGTGTGAAAGTAGCCTTAGCTTCCTCACATTTCTATCATCATCCCCCAACCTGGAGTCCCAACAGTGTTATCCTGCTGCTTGCTGTGCCCCCCAATTCCCCCAGATACTATCCTGAAGAAAAATTTGTTCCCCCATAGTAATACTGCCCCCTACAGTGCCCCCAACCATGCTAATGCTCCCCAAGAGTGCTCCCATTAGTAGAAGAGCCCTCCAGTATTAATAATACCCTCACAGAGCCCCCAGTACAAATAAGGCCCCCTATTGTTCCCCCAGTGGTAATAAAAGCTCTCTACAGACCCCTCAGTAGTAATAAGGCCCCCATGGTGCTCTTAGTAGAAATAAGGCGGATCTATAAGTCCCTCCTTAAGAGCTCTCAGTAGTAATAAGTACGCCTATAATGTCCCCTGTATTTGCAGTGCCCTCTGTTGTTATATTCCCGCCTCCACCATACAGTCCCATGTAAATAACATCACACCATCTCTCCTGCCCCCTCCAAAATACAGTCCTATGTAAATAACATCACTTTCCTCCCTTCACCCCCTCCAACATACAGTCCCATGTAAATAACACTATTTCCCTCCCTCTGCTATACAGTCCCATGTAAATAACATCACACCATCTCTTCAGCCCCCTCCAATATACAGTCCCATATAAATAACATCCCTCTCTATCTACAGCCCCCTCCAAAATACAGTCCCATGTAAATAACATCACCTCCTCCTTAGCCGCCTTCAACATACAGTCCCAAGTAAATAATATCACCCCCTCCCCAAAGTACTCCAACATGCATTCCCATGTAAACATCACCCTCTCAACATTCATTTCTATGTAAATAACATAATTCCCCCACACCAGCCACCTTCAACATACATTCCCACGTAAATAACATCGCCCCCTGAACATTCAGTCCCATGTAAATAACATCACTCCCTCCCTCAGACCCCTGTAGAATTCAGTCCCATGAAAATAACATCACTCCCTCCCACAGCCACCATCAACATACAGTCCCATGTAAATAACATCACTCCCTCCCACAGCCGCCTCCAACATACAGTCCCATGTAAATAACATAATTCCCTACCACAGCCGCCTTCAACATACAGTCCCATGTAAATAACATCACCCTGCCCCAGCCCCCTCCAACATACAGTCCTATGTAAATAACATCACTCCCTCCTACAGCCCCTATCAACATACAGCCCCATGTAAATAACATGACCCCCTCCCCAGCTACCTCCAACACACAGTTCCATGTAAATAACATCCCTCCCTTCAGCCCTAACATACAGTCCCAGTTAAATAACCACAACTCCCAGCATTGCTCTGCCTCTCCCTTCACTTACCTCTCCTGATGTAGCAGACAACACCTCAGCTTCTCGACCACTGACTGTTTTACTGGTCACATGACCTGTGATGTCACCACAGGTCCTTCAGCTCTTCCAGTGCATTAGATTCAATTGTATTGCCATCCTGTGGATGGCAATACAGTTGTATCTAGCAGGCAGGCAGGACATTCGGGGCCTGGGACAAAACATCAGGGGCCCAGGCCCCGAACGTTTTAACCTAGCAACGCCCCTGGCACACACGTGGCGCACCTTCACCAGTGGCTCAGGAAAATTGGGGTAGCTGAACCACTAGGTTGAACACGTGGGCTAGGCATGGTATGTGTGTGAGCTTGCCGAGCTCCAAAGCCGCCACCAAGTTACGGACATTATCAGACACAACCATGCCTGGTTCTAGGTTGAGTGGCGGGAGCTACAGCTCAGTCTGGTCCCTTATCCCCTGCCATAGCTCTGCGGCGTTGTGCTGTTTGTCACCTAAGCAGATCAGTTTAAGCATGGCCTGTTGCCGCTTCCACACTGCAGTGCTACACTGCTTCCAGCTACGCTACTGACTGATGTCTGACTAGTGCTGCAAAATGCTAATTCAGAGGTGGAAGTGGAGTAGGAGGCGGAGGAGGAGAAGGGGGGGTTGCAGCCACTAACGTAGGTAGTGATGGAAACACTGATGGAAGTAGGGCCCGCAATCCTTGGCGTCGGTAGCACCTGTGCCTTCCCAGGGTACGACTCGCTCCCAGCCTCCACAACGTTCACCCAGTGTGCAGTCTGGGAAATGTAGCGTCACTGGCCAAAAGCACTTGTCCATGTGTCAGTCATTAAGTGGACCTTCCCAATAACTGTGTTGGTCAGGGCATGGGTGATGTTACGGGACACATGTTGGTGTGAAAAATATTGGCGGCTGGGGACAGAGTACCACCGGACAGCCGCCGCCATCAGGCTGCGGAAAGCCTCAGTGTCCACAAGCCTAAATGGCAACATTTTCAGGGCCACCAATTTGGAAAGGTGTGCATTTAGTGCTATGGTCTGTGGGTGGGTGGCTGGGTATTTGCGCTTTCGTTCAAAGGCCTGGGGTATGGATATCTGTACGCTGCGCTGGGACACAGAAGTGGATGTGCTAGCTGATGGTGCTTGCGAAGGTCCAGGTGCATGGTGGGAGGCATCCTGGCCTGCATCTTGGACAGGGGATTGGCCAGCACGTAACACAGGGCAAGAGGAGTCAGTGGTGTGATCCGCAGAGACTGGTTGTGGACGCAGGCATTCGGCCCAACTATTAGGGTGCTTTGATGCAATGTGGCAGATCATGCTGGTGGTGGTGAGGTTGCTAGTGTTCACGCCCCTGCTCATTTTGGTACGGCACAGGCTGCAAATGACAATTCATTTATCGTCAGCAGTTTCCTCAAAAAAGTGCCAGACTGTGGAACACCTACCCCTTGGCAAGGAAGATTGCTCCGGGGAACAGTTGCGGGCCTGTTTGGTGTGGCTCGCCTTCTCCCTTTTGCCACCCCACTGCCTCTAACAGCTTCAAATGGGACATGGTGTCAAAAAAAACAGTCCAGCAAAACCTGCCTTCCAAAAAACCGTATGGCATTCCTTTCCTTCTGCGCCCTGCCGTGTGCCCGTACAGTGGTTTACGACCACATATGGGGTGTTTCTTTAAACTACAGAATCAGGGCCATAAATATTGAGTTTGGTTTGGCTGTTAACCCTTGCTTTGTAACTGGAAAAAAAAATATTAAAATGGAAAATCTGCCAAAAAAGTTAAATTTTTAAATTGTATCTCTATTTTCCATTAATTCTTGTGGAACACCTAAAGGGTTAACAAAGTTTGTAAAATCTGTTTTGAATACCTTGAGGGGTGTAGTTTATAGAATGGGGTCATTTTTGGGTGGTTTCTATTATGTAAGCCTCGCAAAGTGACTTCAGACCTGAACTGGTCCCTAAAAATTGGGTTTTTGAAAATTTATGAAAGATTTCAAGATTTACTTCTAAACTTCTAAGCCTTGTAACATCCCAAAAAAAAAATATCATTCCCAAAATGATCCAAACATGAAGTATACATATGGGGAATGTAAAGTAATAACTATTTTTGTAGGTATTACTATGTATTAAAGAAGTAGAGAAATTGAAACATGGAAATTTACAAATTTTTCCAAATTTTTGGTAAATTTGGTATTTTTTTATGGCAAAAAATTTTTGACCCAATTTTAGCAGTGTCATGAAGTACAATATGTGACGAAAAAACAGTCTCAGAACGGCCTGGGTAGGTAAAAGCGTTTTAAAGTTATCAGCCCTTAAAGTGACACTGGTCAGATTTGCAAAAAATGTCCTTAAGGGGTTAAAAAGACTTTTGGGTGTCTAACAAGATTTAGCAATTTATCTCAGGTTGCGCTAAAAATATTTATTTCTGCCACACACAATAGTCCTTAGAAGGACTTTGGGGTTTATAACAAGTATAATAACTAAAATATTGCTATTTCAATCCCTACACTATCTCTCTCTTCTGCTCTCCAGCTCTACCTGACTAATACTGAGCCGAACACGTGTCATTGTGTGCTATATAGCACCCGATGGTGCTTTTCGGCCAGCCAATTACTGTAATGCCAGCATTCCAGTGAATGGCAGTACTTACCTGCACGTTTATTGGCTGCATAGCAGCCAAGAAACATGCGGGTAGGAGATTCGAGCATCGCGCTCGTGCACACTCGGTAATCGGCCGAACACCACGATGTGCCGAGCATCGTGATGCTCGAGCCAAACTACTGTTCGGCCAAGCATGCTTGCCCAACACTATTCATAAGGAAAGGTGTAGTGTAAAAAATGGGGGGGGGAGATTTGCCTTTATGTAAAGTCCTGTCTAAAGTCCACACCCAGGGAAGATATAATTGAGGGTAATAAACATATGGAGTCATTGTGGGTAGAAATACATGGTACAATACTGATAAGAGCAGGGCCGGTGTCAGCACTCGGCAAAGCAGGGCAAGTGACAGGGCCCACTCAGGTCTAATCGCAGATCACTGTGGGGAATCCCGAAGAGACTGGACTCTTCCTGGCTTAGGAGTCCCTGCTCTGACTCCATATATGGATATGTCCATATATGGAATCAGTGCTATGACCTTGAAGGGGGTATTCCCAAGCATTGTCAGTATGCTTGGGGATACCATATTACCCTCTCTTTCTAAAATGTTCCTGCTAGGATTTGAACTCACAACCTTCTACATTAAAGGAAAGAACCTTAACCACTGAGCTATTGAGCTCAATGCTAAGCTGTGACAGAAAAACCTCATAGTAGTTTCTTATGTAGTAGGTATTCCTATACAGCAAAAGATTTTTTTTTTTGTAATTGTAAAAAAAATGTATGGCACAAAATAAATGTGTAATTACTAAAAAAAATATAAAATCATACCTCTGATATACACTCACCTAAAGAATTATTAGGAACACCTGTTCTATTTCTCATTAATGCAATTATCTAGTCAACCAATCACATGGCAGTTGCTTCAATGCATTTAGGGGTGTGGTCCTGGTCAAGACAATCTCCTGAACTCCAAACTGAATGTCAGAATGGGAAAGAAAGGTGATTTAAGCAATTTTGAGCGTGGCATGGTTGTTGGTGCCAGACGGGCCGGTCTGAGTATTTCACAATCTGCTCAGTTACTGGGATTTTCACGCACAAACATTTCTAGGGTTTACAAAAAATGGTGTGAAAAGGGAAAAACATCCAGTATGCGGCATTCCTGTGGGCAAAAAGTCCTTGTGGATGCTAGAGGTCAGAGGAGAATGGGCTGACTGATTCAAGCTGATAGAAGAGCAACGTTGACTGAAATAACCACTCGTTACAACCGAGGTATGCAGCAAAGCATTTGTGAAGCCACAACACGCACAACCTTGAGGCGGATGGGCTACAACAGCAGAAGACCCCACCGGGTACCACTCATCTCCACTACAAATAGGAAAAAGAGGCTACAATTTGCACGAGCTCACCAAAATTGGACTGTTGAAGACTGGAAAAATGTTGCCTGTTCTGATGAGTCTCGATTTCTGTTGAGACATTCAAATGGTAGAGTCCGAATTTGGCGTAAACAGAATGAGAACATGTATCCATCCTCTGATGGCTACTTCCAGCAGGATAATGCACCATGTCACAAAGCTCGAATAATTTCAAATTGGTTTCTTGAACATGACAATGAGTTCACTGTACTAAAATGGCCCCCACAGTCACCAGATATCAACCCAATAGAGCATCTTTGGGATGTGGTGGAACGGGAGCTTCGTGCCCTGGATGTGCATCCCTCAAATCTCCATCAACTGCAAGATGCTATCCTATCAATATGGGCCAACATTTCTAAAGAATGCTATCAGCACCTTGTTGAATCAATGCCACGTAGAATTAAGGCAGTTCTGAAGGCAAAGGGGGGTCCAACACCGTATTAATATGTTGTTCCTAATAATTCTTTAGGTGAGTGTATATGAATGCATAATATGTGGGAAACTACTACTGAGGTTTTTAGCCATAATATAGTTACAGCAGGTTAACATAAAGCTCTATAGCTCAGTGGTTATGGCTGTGAGTTTGAATCCCAGCAGAATCATTAAAAAAATAGAGGTTAAGTAAAACTTAAAAAGACAGACCGACCTTTTTAATTTGTGTAACTATTATTTTTTTGTTGGGAAAGGTGGCAACCCTAACAGAACCCCTGCTCCCCGGTGACCCCATAACTTTTTTTTTATAGTTATGTCTACGGAGATGTGTGGGGGCTCATTTGAGGGAAATCTGTATTTTTTGTCAATACTATTTTGGGGTGTGTATGACTTGATCAATTTTTATAAAATTTTCTTGGAAGATAAAGTGATGAAAAAATAACAATTCAGCCTTTTTTTTTAAAAAAAAATTCTGTTACATCCTTCCCCATATGGGCTAACCTTTTTTTTATATTTTAATAGTATGGGTGCCCATAATGTTATTCTTTTTTGTTTATTTTTATTTTGGGGAAAGTGGGGTGATTTTACTTTCTAAGTTTTTTTATATTTTCAAACCTTTTTTAAAAACTTTTTTTATTACTTTTCATCAGATTGCAACTTATACAAAATAATGAAAATTGCTCCATTATCCTGTATAGAAATCACTATATCCGAGTTTAGTGCTGCCACCTATTGGCCTGAAATGGGATATACTAATAATGAGCCTGGAAGCCTAGTACAGGTCGTGGCTCATTTTTAGAACAGGGTGCCGTGGTGACATTTGACAAATGCCACAAGGGGGGCCCACTGAGATTTATCACCCAAGGGCCCACATGAACCTGGAGACGGCCCTGGATATGGGTTTGTTATAAGCCATCTAATAGTACAGAGTCCACATAAAATCTATTACTAAGGGAAATTGATTATGTGGCACATCATAATGAGGTCATTATTATGGGGCACTTCAACTACCCAGATATTGACTGGGAAACTAAAACCTGTTGATCTCATAAGGGAAATGTGATGTCAGCGGGTAGGGACGGACATGGACAGTAAGTCCTAACTAGAATCCCACCCACCCACTTTCCCTGCCTATTTGCAGTGCAAGCTCTAAGTAGCAATTCTGTAACTGGTCAACATTCCCTACTCTGCTACAGTGCGAGACAAACAACACCAAGGGGAAAAAAAACAAGACACAAAGAGTCATATCGAAATGGGTCAGAAACAGGAGGACAACAATGAACCAAATCGAGAGACAGATAGTGGTCAAATAGCCAAGCCAAGATCAGAACCAAATGGGAAACTCAACACCAATATGTTAGAGAGTGGTCAAAAGTACAAGCCGAGGTCAAAGCACTAGTAATCCAAAATACACAAGCAGGAACCAGGAACATCGCTAGTAAGTCAGAGACTATTACTGGCACTAGTATAAGGCCGGGAAGGGGTTTAAATAGAGCACCAAGTCCCAGGATCAGAACCTGATAGGTCATGACTCGGCACTCCATTAGTCAGAACACTAGCACACAAGAAAATATCAGCTGAGCAATGAGCTCACTTCTAGTTTCCTCCAGCACATATCTGCTGTGGAAAGAAAGAGCACTGCATCCTGTTGCTAAGGATGCTGTCACGTCACCAGGGGGAGTGGCTTAGCGTGTCTCTCCCAGCACAGTCACACCGAAGCTGGAGATCTCACCGCTAAAGCCCAGACAAGTAAGTTTGTGACAGGAAACAGGTTCTTATCAATAACTTAAGACAGTTAAATTTTTCAACTGGTCCAGGACCCTACTAGAGGGACAGCCATACTGGAATTAGTATTAACCAATAGACCTGACAGAACAACAGACATGCAGGTTGGAAGACACCTTTGAAATAGTGACCATAATATAATAAACTTCCAATTTTCATTCAAAACAGTGGGGGTTTTTTCAGGAAGGGACAAAAATGTTGAACTTCCAGAAAGTAAAATTTGATGAGCTTAGAGAGGATATTAGTTTTACTAACTGGAACAATGTCCTCAAAAATAAAAAGTACAGCCACAAAATGGGATATTTTTAAAAGCATCCTAAACTATCATTGGGAATAAAAGGGTCAGGAACAAAAAAAAAAAACCTATGTGGATAAACACAGATGTGTTTTGATCAAACAATTCCCGTTAATCTGTTAGTTTATACCTAGAATTACTTTGCCTCAGTATTAAAGGTTGGTCTAATATATCGCCGTCTGTATCTTGTTGAACTGCTGGCACATTCGCAATTAATCTGTTCGTTTATAAAAAAAATTACTGTGCCTCAGTATTAAAGGGCAGTCTAATATATCGTTGCCTGCATCTTGTTGAACTGCTGACTTAGTTTATACATAGAATAACTGTGCCTCAGTATTAGGCTGAATTCACACGTCCATGGAACACGGTCCGTGAGATACCGGACTGGCATCCTGCTTAGTGCAGGAGCGCACGGCGTCATTGGTTGCTATGACGTAGTGCGCTTTGTGCCGCTGCTGTACAGTAATACACTCGTATGATCTATTTACTGTACAGCAAATGATCACCGAGGCAATTGCAAAAAGGCAACAGTATGCATGTACTCATCCAACGGCGCAGAAGCTGAACGTGCACCTGGCCAAGTTGCTGGTACTACAGTCCCTCCCTTTCCATGTAGTTAACTCTGCACATTTCAGAAAACTGAGGGCTTGTGCGGCTGTGCCCATCAAAGGTGGAGGGTCCCAAGCCTACAATACTTTTCCAAAAAAGCTGTACCAGCCCTGCACACGTACATTGAACAGAAGGTTGGCCAGTCCTTGGGCCTCTCAGTGTCTGGTAGAGTTGCCTACCCTGACAAATGGAGTTGTAACTATGGTCGAGGACAATATATGTTGTTTACAGCCCACTGGGTAAATATCAGCAACTTGGCCAGGTGATGGCAATGCCACCTCATAGTTACATAGTTAATGCGGTTGAAAAAAAGACATAAGTCCATCAAGTTCAACCAAGGGATAGGTGGGGATGTGAATCCCAGAAGGAAGTGAGACTCAGATTTCTACACATTTTCATAAAAATCATCTAAGTCCTTTTTAAAACTGTGCACTGTTCCTGCTGTTCCTGCTGTGCCAATGTCCTCCTCTGCCTCCTCATTCTTCACCCTGTCCTCTCCCTCCCCTCTAGGCACAGTTCACAGTGGTCCTCCAGCATATCACCTATGCAAAGCTAGGCATCGTCACATAGTTCTGCACCTGGTCAATCTCGGTGAACACACCCACACTGGGGAGGAACTGCTCTGCGTCATCAATAAAGTTACTGATAACAGGAAAAACATTTTGTCTGTGCTGCATCAGGGAGGGCTGACCTATGTGCCTTCAATCTCATTGTCAAACGATTCCTCAAGTCTTCCACTGAATTGCAAGAGCTGTTAAAAATGTCCAGAAAAAAGTGCATTCACTTCAGCCACTCTTACCATGCAAAACATGCCCTCCTTGAGCTGCAAAGGCAAAATGCTCTTCCCCAACGTTTCAACCCTTTGGAACTCCACACTCCATATGTTAGACCACCTGTATGAGCAGAAGAAGGCGGTCAATGATTTCTTAATGCTGCAGACAGAAAGGTCTAACTTCCACGTTAGCCAGTGGGAGCTCATGTGTGGCACATGCAGTTTGCTCATGCTATTTGAGGTGACCACTTTATTTGTCAGTTGGCAGAACTACGGGATGATGTAATTTCACTCCTTGAGGGAATGCTGACAAATCTGAGCCCCAAGGAAGATGAGCTGGCAGTGGAGGAGAAGGACATAATTTTCCAGGAATTTTATAAATAGTGTTGATCGCGAATATTCTAATCGCAAATTTTTATCGCAAATATCGGCACTTCGAGAATTCGCGAAGATGTAGAATATAGTGCTATATATTTGTAATCGCGAATATTCGAGATTTCTTTTTCATCAGTAACCTCCCTTCTTGCTTGTGGGCCAATGAAAAGGCTGCAATATCTTTGTCAGAGCTTAGCAAAATCCCTAGCAACAATAGTAAAGTTGCCTGCCCCTTACTATATAAGAAACTCCCCAGCATGTGCAGTTCTGAGAGAGACAGCAGTGTCATTGCTGTGCTCTGTGCTTTCATCTGGATCCTATTCCTTATCCACTTACATTAGATAGTTAGCTCATATATATATATAATACAGAAAGTTAGTGGGAGATAGTAAGTGTAGGTTATATCCTGATACAGTGTAGCTGATAGGTTGCAGTGCAAGGTGTTAGGTAGTGTGATAGGAATTACTGTTTATCTGCTGTCAATACATACATGCTACAGACATAGTGCTGTGATGTCACAACAATACATAGTGCACCAATCAGTAATATCTACTCAGACCTGATAAAATGTGAAGTTGCATGTATTGCACAAAAAATATGCGCATCATTAGTGCCGATTTGCGCAACTGCAAAAATGACTGGAAATCACGAATTCTAGAATTTGTCAATTTATTGCGAATATTATGCGAAAAATTCGTGCAAAATCACAAAAACAAATATTGTCTATGCCGCTTATCACTATTTATAAACAACTAGGTGGTTTATCTGTCCAAGTGACAGGAGAGGAGCAGTATGCAGTGGAGATAGACACATGCTTTGTACTCAGTTGGTCACTGCCTGTGAGCGCCATCGCCCGTCCTCACAAAGCCCTGGGGGAAGGAGGGGGGGGAGCACAGGAGCAGCACTAGCTCAATATGCAGCAGTTATGAAGAGTGGTTTTCTTCAGCTGCCTACAGATAAAACCACAAGCAGCAGCAGGACATGCAGCAAAACCTCAACCAGCAGGTGGTGGCATACTTGGACTGCACCCTGTCACCCATTATCCAAGATCCTTGGACTACTGGGCATGCAAACTTGAAGTGTGGCTGAAACTGGCAGAGTTTGCCATGGGCATGCTTTCCAGCCCAGCCAGTAGTGTGGTATTAGAGCGGGTGTTCAGAGTGGCATAGAACATAATTACCACTAATAGAACTCACTTTTCCTCCAAAAATGTTGAAAGACTAATCTTCATGAAGATGAATGAAGCATGGATCAACCAGGATTTCCAGACCCCGATGCCTGATGCATCAGAAGAAATCATTCTGCCACTAATGATCATACTGTAGTGTGCTGTCACACAGGAATATTCAGCAAAATGGGCTGTTACTTCTGGCCACGTGCTGCTGCCACCATTGTGATGCCACAACCCGCCTGCTGCCTCTACTGCCATCCCTACAATGGGGCTTCTTGGCCTATTGATATGTACATGTTACATTTTTACAAGGATATGCATGCCACTGGGCCTTGTTATCACACTGCTGTTTTTGGGTTCTGCTACTACAGTGATCTGAGACCATCTTGTGCCATACGCCACTGCTGCTGTTCCCCCTCTCCACTCTGTCATGGGGCAACTATTGTCCCTGTTACTGCCACTGCTGTTGGCCTCCATCCCCACTCTGTTATGGGGCCACTACTGTCCCTGTTTGTCCATGTTGACATCTCCGTTTATTTTTCTGTTCTTCTGATCTGTCAGAAGACCAGAAAAAAAAATGGATCCTGTATTTTGAGCATCCATAAGGTCTCTTTCACACTGTCAGTATTTGGTCAGTATTTGATCGGTATTTGTAAGCCATCTTTGTTTTGGACCCACTCCTGTTCTTAGCTTAAAAATACTGATCAAGTACTGATGCAAAATACTGACTAAATACTGACCATGTGAAAGAGGCTGTTAATCAGATTGATTTTAGATGTAAATGGCTAAAACAAATGCAAATTGAGCATAAGACCTCTTTCACACAGTCAGTATTTTGCATTAGTGCTTGATTAGTATTTGTAAGCCAAAAGCAGGAGTGGGTCCAAAACACAGAGGAGATTCAAATATTTCTATTACATTTTATCTCTGTTTTGGACCCACTCCTGGTTTTGGCTTACAATTACTGATCAAATACTGACCATCTGAAAAAGGCTTTTTGGATGTTCCAAATACAGGCTTTGTTTATTTTTTAATTTTCTGTTCTTCTGATGGCTCAGAAGAATGGAAAAATAAACTGTGATGTGAACACAACCTTACTGTCACTGCTGCTGCCACCCTCCCCACTCTGTCATGGGGCCACTACTTGAATCTTGGGGCACTGCACAGAAATAAATTAGACCTGACGGTAACAATACTAATGCACAGTAAATCTACAGCTAACATAAGGGATTAAAAAGCATGTGTTTGGACTTCCACAACATGCATTAAAAGATTTATTTTTTTCCTCAACTACTATATTGATTCTGCCTCCATTTCTTTATTTTGTTCCACTATGGAGCCATTGCACTGCAGGGGTGCGCACAGGTTTTTTGCTGTACTGAGGGGTGCTGTATGCTTTTCTTTTTGTTTAACAGAAGGCATTAGCTATGAATCTTGGTGCACTGCGCAGTGATGTAGATGGTGATAAATTACACCTGTAATACTGATGGCACAGTACCTATAGAACAACTATTAATGTGTGTGCACTAGAACGTAATATACACGGCGATAAACTCTGCAATCTCCCTGCAGTTTAAGTTCCAAGCCTAGTGGGATGAATATGATAAGGCAGAGTGGCCTGGGTATACCTGATTTATCGCGATTCGTGACAAATTCATTCATAAGGAATCAAATTTCTTGTCGAAGTTTGGCGAATCGACCGAATCAAATTTTTAAAAACTTTGCTCATCTCTACATATAATGTAAAGATTTTTTTAATAGCAGAATGAAATCAAATGAAAAAGGAAACAGCAATTTCACCACAGTTTATTTGCAATTTTTATTCAGCTTGTCGTGCGATATAAATAGGATAGGGGTTTTCCTCAAGATAGATCATCAATATCAGTTTGGTGGGGGTCCAATACTCAACACCCCAACCAATTAGCCGTTACCTGCAGCTTCTGATGTCAGAACTACCACTTTGAGCGGAGACAGAAGAGCAGCTCCTTTCAAAGAATAGTAGCCGTGCCATTGTAGTGCAGCTTAACGCTTGAATGGGAGCTGAGTTGCAGTGACCCTGCATGGGTGTGCTTCTGGGTCCGTTCAAAGTGATAGTTTTAGCACCAGCAGAAAAGATATTGATGATCTCTATCCTGTCATCAATATCGAAAGCCCAAAAAACCCTTTGACTATGTGTATTCTATTAGTATGGTGGTACCAAATCTATATAGACATTTATGCTTTAGTGAAAAAACTTTTGAAAAAAAAGTCATTGTTTGTGTAGACACATTCCAAGAGCTACAGTATACATTTTTTATCATTATAGCTGGAGCAGGGTTTGTATTTTGCAGAATGAGTTTTACTTTATACCATTTTAGGTCAATTTTTGATAATTTCTTTATAAATTCACATATTTTTGAGAAAGGGAGAAAACTATACTGTAAACTATAGCTCTTCTTTTTTTTTACACCATGTATCATGTAGTTTAAATGTTGTGTCAACATTATTCTATAGGTTTTTACAATATGCTTTGTATGGTTAACCAATGTTTAATATATATTAAATTAATTATATTTTTAATTACTGGTATATTGTCTATCTTTGAGGCGAGGGAGATTTTTTTTTTAAATTAAAATGTATTAAGAATATTTTTTATCCCTCTAGGGAAATTGGAGCTTGGTTTGTTTATATGTATTCATAATGCTTTGGAAAACATAATATTCCAAAGAATTGACTGTTACTGTATCACTAGAGAATTTTTGTATCTTGTCACACAATTTAGGCTCTGCACTAAAGATCTCACCAACACCATGTATGAATTTTGTCCAGAATGTGCCTTTAAAGTGATTTGAATGTCATTTGATCTAGATATAAACTTTTTTTTTATCACATATTTGCTTAGGTAGAAAATTAAAACTATAACTATACAACTAGAACCGATGTTCCGACATCACTTACTTAGAAATGACCTAATCTCCACTTGCTTATTTTCCATTGCAGAATTTAAAGTAGTTACAGCCATCCGGAACACTAGTAACACTGGGCACAAGACGTCCCAGGACACATACCCAGTTTTAGAAATGCTACTGATTTGAGAATAAAAAGTTGGTTTAAAAATGTACAGTCTGGAACAAAAGCATATCCAGCTTTTATCAATTATGTGAAATTTATCAATCCAGAATTTTTTTAAATCTTTTTTTAAATCCAGACTGTATGCTAAATAACTGAAAATTAAAATCAGTAAGCGCCAAAACATTTAGTACAAGTTTATATACAAGAATAAGGTTGATGACTTCTTGATGTTAATGTTACACTTGTCAATTTTACTAATAAACTGATCCAGCAAGTAATTGAAGTGATGATCAGCATTCTTGTTTGACAAGTTCATCGTATTCATCCATGACCAACTTATTTCTTGATCCATGTGGTGTCAGTGCTTATAGGTCGATGATATATGTCAGGTGAAAGAAACAGCTCAAGAAAAAGGGTTACTTTTATTTGTCTAGTTGAAGGTGACAGAAAGTATCTAATGCCATCTAGTGGACACTACAGGGATTGTATATCAGCACTCCTAAAATTGTTTCAGACATATTTTGAACAAAGTGTATTACATTTGTTGCTTTTTTAACTTTTGTGATCACAGATCAATATCACCAAAATGGTGTCATAAATGCTACAATTTGCGCCTAACAGGCTTTCACCTAACTGCCACTCCTTCTGTGCCTTTTCTTAAAAAGTAACCTATCTTTACACTTTAACAAAAGCAGCCTTCAAATAATAGAAGAAAAACAAGTATATAGATAACTTAGACACAACTACTATGGCTGCTATATAGCCAGTTGGGATGAATTGGGGGGGGGGATGGGGGGGAAATTCTAGCTTAGCCACTACAGCATTGGTCAACAAGAAAGTGATGAACCAGGGCAGTGTGAATGCTGCTCTTTTCCAGAAAGCTGGAAAATTTAAGGGTCAACTAGCTTTATTATTAGGATTATGGAATAGAACCCACTAATTTGAACGGTTTCTAACAATCTCATGTGTATGAGGACAATCGGACTGGTCTCTCATACATCCGGCTGCTGTGGATCTCAGAGCTCTATTTATAGGGTTGACACTCTTCATGATGTCATTGATAGACACGTAGCTCTCAGATATCATCACCTGTGATGTCACCATCTGTTCTGGGGCGTGGAACATCACTTGCGCATTGGTATAGAGGGTTAGTGGCTGCACCTATAGGAAATAGTGGTGTGGTGCTCTTCCCACGCGACTCACCCCTGTGTCGCAGAAAATAGGTAAGAAATGCAAGATATAGATGTGGGAGGCACTCGGTATCTAGGTTGAATATGTGTGGTTTGTGGAAATATTGAGGGGTTGGTGGTATAGGTGTGGGATGTGTTCTCGCAGTGGTATATAACGGTAAATAATAATCACACCATAATTGTAGCTATTAAAAAAAATGTTTATTTATTGATAAAATTATAAAGATATATGTTAAAAAATAAAATTAAAAAATCACTTGCGCATTCCTATCAGGTATCTCACGCAAGCATACACATCGAGTGAATGCAAAACGTGTTTATTGTCGAAACACTACTTTGTTTCAGCACTTTGGCACCTTTCTCACTGACATCATTTCCCCAGTGGTGTACTAACATTTATACGCTAGTCCATGTCCCTTACAACTTCCTGATGACATAATCAGTAGTGGCATCACAGAGACTGACATCACCCCTTATGACACCTTGCTCATGGCAACAGTACCTGCCGTGGAGCTTTAAAGTAAATGCATCACTCCTTCAACATGGACCACCCCTGCTCTCAGTAGCTCTCAATTTATAGGGTCTGCGTTCCTTTTGACATTGCCTACCTGCCAAATTATTGACATAATCACCCTTTCAAGGACCTTAACCACCTCAGCCCCCAGGGCTTAAACACCCTGAAAGACCAGGCCACTTTTTACACTTCTGACCTACACTACTTTCACCGTTTATTGCTCGGTCATGCAACTTACCACCCAAATGAATTTTACCTCTTTTTCTTCTCACTAATAGAGCTTTCATTTGGTGGTATTTCATTGCTGCTGACATTTTTACTTTTTTTGTTATTAATCGAAATTTAACGATTTTTTTGCAAAAAAATGACATTTTTCACTTTCAGTTGTAAAATTTTGCAAAAAAAACGACATCCATATATAAATTTTGCTCTAAATTTATTGTTCTACATGTCTTTGATAAAAAAAAAATGTTTGAGTAAAAAAAAAATGGTTTGGGTAAAAGTTATAGCGTTTACAAACTATGGTACAAAAATGTGAATTTCCGCTTTTTGAAGCAGCTCTGACTTTCTGAGCACCTGTCATGTTTCCTGAGGTTCTACAATGGCCAGACAGTACAAACACCCCACAAATGACCCCATTTCGGAAAGTACACACCCTAAGGTATTCGCTGATGGGCATAGTGAGTTCATAGAACTTTTTATTTTTTGTCACAAGTTAGCGGAAAATGATGATTTTTTTTTTTTTTTTTTTTTTCTTACAAAGTCTCATATTCCACTAACTTGTGACAAAAAATAAAAACTTCTATGAACTCACTATGCCCATCACGAAATACCTTGGGGTCTCTTCTTTCCAAAATGGGGTCACTTGTGGGGTAGTTATACTGCCCTGGCATTCTAGGGGCCCAAATGTGTGGTAAGGAGTTTGAAATCAAATTCTGTAAAAAATGACGAGTGAAATCTGAAAGGTGCTCTTTGGAATATGGGCCCCTTTGCCCACCTAGGCTGCAAAAAAGTGTCACACATCTGGTATCTCTGTATTCAGGAGAAGTTGAGGAATGTGTTTTGGGGTGTCTTTTTACATATACCCATGCTGGGTGAGATAAATATCTTGGTCAAATGCCAACTTTGTATAAAAAAATGGGAAAAGTTGTCTTTTGCCAAGATATTTCTCTCACCCAGCATGGGTATATGTAAAAAGACACCCCAAAACACATTCCCCACCTTCTCCTGAGTACGGCAATACCAGATGTGTGACACTTTTTTGCAGCCTAGGTGGGCAAAGGGGCCCATATTCCAAAGAGTACCTTTCGGATTTCACAGGTCATTTTTTACAGAATTTGATTTCAAACTCCTTACCACACATTTGGGCCCCTAGAATGCCAGGGCAGTATAACTACCCCACAAGTGACCCCATTTTGGAAAGAAGACACCCCAAGGTATTTCGTGAGGGGCATGGCAAGTTCCTAGAATTTTTTATTTTTTGTCACAAGTTAGTGGAAAATGATGATTTTTTTTTTTTTTTTTTTTTTTCATACAAAGTCTCATATTCCACTAACTTGTGACAAAAAATAAAAACTTCCATGAACTCACTATGCCCATCAGCGAATACCTTGGGGTCTCTTCTTTCCAAAATGGGGTCACTTGTGGGGTAGTTATACTGCCCTGGCATTCTAGGGGCCCAAATGTGTGGTAAGGAGTTTGAAATCAAATTCTGTAAAAAATGACCTGTGAAATCCGAAAGGTGCTCTTTGGAATATGGGCCCCTTTGCCCACCTAGGCTGCAAAAAAGTGTCACACATCTGGTATTGCCGTACTCAGGAGAAGGTGGGGAATGTGTTTTGGGGTGTCATTTTACATATACCCATGCTGGGTGAGATAAATATCTTGGTCAAATGCCAACTTTGTATAAAAAAATGGGAAAAGTTGTCTTTTGCCAAGATATTTCTCTCAACCAGCAGGGGTATATGTAAAATGACACTCCAAAACACATTCCCCACCTTCTCCTGAGTACGGAGATACCAGATGTGTGACACTTTTTTGCAGCCTAGGTGGGCAAAGGGGCCCATATTCCAAAGAGCACCTTTCGGATTTCACAGGTCATTTTTTACAGAATTTGATTTCAAACTCCTTACCACACATTTGGGCCCCTAGAATGCCAGGGCAGTATAACTACCCCACAAGTGACCCCATTTTGGAAATAAGACACCCCAAGGTATTCGCTGATGGGCATAGTGAGTTCATGGAAGTTTTTATTTTTTGTCACAAGTTAGTGGAATATGAGACTTTGTATGAAAAAAAAATCAAAAAAAAAAAATCTGCATTTTCCACTAACTTGTGACAAAAAATAAAAAATTCTAGGAACTCGCCATGCCCCTCACGGAATACCTTGGGGTGTCTTCTTTCCAAAATGGGGTCACTTGTGGGGTAGTTATACTGCCCTGGCATTTTCCAGGGGCCCTAATGTGTGGTAAGTAGGTAAATGACCTGTGAAATCCTAAAGGTGCTCTTTGGAATAGGGGCCCCTTTGCCCACCTAGGCTGCAAAAAAGTGTCACACATGTGGTATCGCCGTATTCAGGAGAAGTTGGGGAATGTGTTTTGGGGTGTCATTTTACATATACCCTTGCTGGGTGAGAGAAATATCTTGGCAAAAGACAACTTTTCCCATTTTTTTATACAAAGTTGGCATTTGACCAAGATATTTCTCTCACCCAGCATGGGTATATGTAAAATGACACCCCAAAACACATTCCCCAACTTCTCCTGAGTACGGCGATACCAGATGTGTGACACTTTTTTGCAGCCTAGATGCGCAAAGGTGCCCAAATTCCTTTTAGGAGGGCATTTTTAGACATTTGGATACCAGACTTCTTCTCACGCTTTGGGGCCCCTAGAATGCCAGGGCAGTATAAATACCCCACATGTGACCCCATTTTGGAAAGAAGACACCCCAAGGTATTCAATGAGGGGCATGGCGAGTTCATAGAAAAAAAAATTTTTTGGCACAAGTTAGCGGAAATTGATATTTTAAATTTTTTTCTCACAAAGTCTCCCGTTCCGCTAACTTGGGACAAAAATTTCAATCTTTCATGGACTCAATATGCCCCTCACGGAATACCTGGGGGTGTCTTCTTTCCGAAATGGGGTCACATGTGGGGTATTTATACTGCCCTGGCATTCTAGGGGCCCTAAAGCGTGAGAAGAAGTCTGGAATATAAATGTCTAAAAAATTTTACGCATTTGGATTCCGTGAGGGGTATGGTGAGTTCATGTGAGATTTTATTTTTTGACACAAGTTAGTGGAATATGAGACTTTGTAAGAAAAAAAAAAAAAAATTCCGCTAACTTGGGCCAAAAAAATGTCTGAATGGAGCCTTACAGATGGGTGATCAATGACAGGGGGGTGATCAATGACAGGGGGGGTGATCAATGACAGGGGGGGTGATCAATGACAGGGGGGGTGATCAATGACAGGGGGTTGATCAATGACAGGGGGGTGATCAGGGAGTCTATATGGGGTGATAACCACAGTCATTGATCACGCCCGTGTAAGGCTTCATTCAGACGTCCGTATGCGTTTTGCGGATCCGATCCATCTATCAGTGCATCCGTAAAAATCATGCGGACATCTGAATGGAGCTTTACAGGGGGTTGATCAATGACAGGGGGGTGATCAGGGAGTCTATATGGGGTGATCACCACAGTCATTGATCATTCCCCTGTAAGGCTTCATTCAGACGTCCGGATGCGTTTTGCGGATCCGATCCATCTATCAGTGGATCCGTAAAAATCATGCGGACGTCTGAATGGAGCTTTACAGGGGGGTAATCAATGACAGGGGGGTAATCAATGACAGGGGGGTGATCAGGGAGTCTATATGGGGTGATCACCACAGTCATTGATCACGCCCCTGTAAGGCTTCATTCAGACGTCCGGATGCGTTTTGCGGATCCGATCCATCTATCAGTGGATCCGTAAAAATCATGCGGACGTCTGAATGGAGCTTTACAGGGGGGTAATCAATGACAGGGGGGTGATCAGGGAGTCTATATGGGGTGATCACCACAGTCATTGATCACGCCCCTGTAAGGCTTCATTCAGACGTCCGGATGCGTTTTGCGGATCCGATCCATCTATCAGTGGATCCGTAAAAATCATGCGGACGTCTGAATGGAGCTTTACAGGGGGGTAATCAATGACAGGGGGGGGATCAGGGAGTCTATATGGGGTGATCACCACAGTCATTGATCACGCCCCTGTAAGGCTTCATTCAGACGTCCGGATGCGTTTTGCGGATCCGATCCATCTATCAGTGGATCCGTAAAAATCATGCGGACGTCTGAATGGAGCTTTACAGGGGGGTAATCAATGACAGGGGGGTGATCAGGGAGTCTATATGGGGTGATCACCACAGTCATTGATCACGCCCCTGTATGGCTTCATTCAGACGTCCGGATGCGTTTTGCGGATCCGATCCATCTATCAGTGCATCCGTAAAAATCATGCGGACATCTGAATGGAGCTTTACAGGGGGTGATCAGGGAGTCTATATGGGGTGATCACCACAGTCATTGATCATGCCCCTGTAAGGCTTCATTCAGACGTCCGGATGCGTTTTGCGGATCCGATCCATCTATCAGTGCATCCGTAAAAATCATGCGGACGTCTGAATGGAGCTTTACAGGGGGGTAATCAATGACAGGGGGGTGATCAGGGAGTCTATATGGGGTGATCACCACAGTCATTGATCACGCCCCTGTAAGGCTTCATTCAGACGTCCGGATGCGTTTTGCGGATCCGATCCATCTATCAGTGGATCCGTAAAAATCATGCGGACGTCTGAATGGAGCTTTACAGGGGGGTAATCAATGACAGGGGGGTGATCAGGGAGTCTATATGGGGTGATCACCACAGTCATTGATCACGCCCCTGTAAGGCTTCATTCAGACGTCCGGATGCGTTTTGCGGATCCGATCCATCTATCAGTGCATCCGTAAAAATCATGCGGACATCTGAATGGAGCTTTACAGGGGGTTGATCAATGACAGGGGTGTAATCAATGACAGGGGGGTGATCAGGGAGTCTATATGGGGTGATAACCACAGTCATTGATCACGCCCCTGTAAGGCTTCATTCAGACGTCCGGATGCGTTTTGCGGATCGGATCCATCTATCAGTGCATCCGTAAAAATCATGCGGACATCTGAATGGAGCTTTACAGGGGGGTGATCAGGGAGTCTATATGGGGTGATCACCACAGTCATTGATCATGCCCCTGTAAGGCTTCATTCAGACGTCCGGATGCGTTTTGCGGATCCGATCCATCTATCAGTGCATCCGTAAAAATCATGCGGACATCTGAATGGAGCTTTACAGGGGGGTAATCAATGACAGGGGGGTAATCAATGACAGGGGGGTGATCAGGGAGTCTATATGGGGTGATCACCACAGTCATTGATCATGCCCCTGTAAGGCTTCATTCAGACGTCCGGATGCGTTTTGCGGATCCGATCCATCTATCAGTGCATCCGTAAAAATCATGCGGACATCTGAATGGAGCTTTACAGGGGGGTGATCAGGGAGTCTATATGGGGTGATCACCACAGTCATTGATCATGCCCCTGTAAGGCTTCATTCAGACGTCCGGATGCGTTTTGCGGATCCGATCCATCTATCAGTGGATCCGTAAAAATCATGCGGACGTCTGAATGGAGCTTTACAGGGGGTTGATCAATGACAGGGGGGTAATCAATGACAGGGGGGTGATCAGGGAGTCTATATGGGGTGATCAGGGGTGATCAGGGGCTAATAAGGGGTTAATAAGTGACGGGGGGGGGGGTGTAGTGTAGTGTAGTGGTGCTTGGTGGGACTTTACTGAGCTACCTGTGTCCTCTGGTGGTCGATCCAAACAAAGGGGACCACCAGAGGACCAGGTAGCAGGTATATTAGACGCTGTTATCAAAACAGCGTCTAATATACCTGTTAGGGGTTAAAAAAAAACACATCTCCAGCCTGCCAGCGAACGATCGCCGCTGGCAGGCTGGAGATCAACTCTCTTACCTTCCGTTCCTGTGAGCGCGCGCGCCTGTGTGCGCGCGTTCACAGGAAATCTCGGCCATCGCGAGATGACGCATATATGCGTGACTCTGCGCAGGGCTGCCACCTCCGGAACGCGATCCTGCGTTAGGCGGTCCGGAGGTGGTTAAAGTGCTACAATGGAAAGTGCTTCAGTTTATGAGGCCAGCAACCCTTGATTTGATCACACACTCTGGGCCCTAAATAGGGATTTATCAGAAGACATTGCCTGCTTTGATGCCTTAAAGGAGGGCACAATACACCACTCCTACTCTACTGTCTGGCAGCTGTTGGTCCCACACTCAATTCATAGGTTTGACACCCCTTTTGCTGTTATGTCATGGCTTTTAAAGAGGACCTGTCAGCTCTCCTGACATAAACATTTTCTTCTAACTATGGGATGTACTGTTTCTCTATTATTCCTGCTAGAAATTAATATAATATGAATAAATTTGAAAACTGGGCGTTTCCAAATGACACAGTCCAATCAGTCCAATAAAAAAAGGTTAGAAATTGATGGAAACCCCATCAAACTGGTTTGGAAACAGCATTAAGAGGATAGCTGGATGCTATATGCCAAAAGCCAGGTATTTGCAAGCCATAAATCTATGCATGAGGCAGATGACAAGCTTAGTCAGCATACCTTACAATGGCAGCCTTGTGCACTATGAGATATTCCAAACCAGCTCTCATCTGACTGAGAACCAGTAAACCTTAAAGTTATTTTGCATCTGTTGGATGGCTTGGGTGGACCTGCACACCTAGATCAATATCATTAGGACGACACAAAATTTTCAGATTGTCCTAACATAATATTCAATAACCTTTTCTATACAGTTTTGTCATGTAAAAACTCATTTGCATAAACATGGGCATATGGGAAAGACATGCAAATGAGCAGAATCTGCCTTGTTTTTCAGCTGTCATAAGACTATGAAAACCAATAGATGGCGCTATTGAGTTATGAAAAGCGCTCTCTATTGGTTTCACAGTCTTATGACAAGTCTAATATTCTTGTCAGAAGACTATGAAACCAATAGAGGGTGCTGTTCATAACTCAATAGCGCCATCTATTGGTTTCATAGTCTTCTGACAAGCTTATTAGTGTAGCCTTTTGCATGGAAAATTCGCAATAAAAATTTGCGATTAGAATCTTCGCGATCTACACTAGGATGATATCTGACACTGGGAAAGCTGGGTAATAACTCAGTGATAAAATCTGACACTGGGAAAGCTGGGTAATAACTCGCAATCTACATCTACTTACCCAGTAGTATTAGAGTTATTACCCAGCTTTTCCCGTGTCAGATATTATCACTTACTTACTACATAATTATTACATAATATTCACTATATTGTTATATATTAGTTTTTTTGAATATTACGAATATTCTAAAAAACAAACATAGAGCAATATAGCGAATATGATCTCAGCGAATAGTCTTGTCATAACACTATGCAACTAATAGAGGGCGCTGTTCCTGAGTCATGACTCATGAATCATGACTCATAAACAGCGCCCTCTATTTGTTGCATAGTGTTATGACAAGACTATTCGCTGTTGTGAGTGAATAGTTTTGTCATAACACTATGCAACTAGCAGAGGGTGCTGTTCATGAGAGATTCTGCTCATTTGCATGTCTTTCCCATATGTTTATGCAAATTAGTTTTTACATGACAAAACTGTATAGAAAGGTTATTGAATATTATGTTGGGACAATTGGAAAACTTTTTGTTGCCCTAATAATAATGATCTAGGTGTGCAGGTCCACCCAAGCCATCCTACAGATACAAAATAACTTTGAGATTTACTGGTTCTCAGTTAGATGAGAGCTGGTTTGGAATATCTCATAGTGCAGGGTGCCCAACCTGCAGCCCTCCAGCTGTTGCAAAACTACAACTCCCAGCATGCCTGGACAGCCTACAATTATCAGGTTGCAGCAGGGCATGATGGGAGTTGTAGTTTTACAACAGCTGGAGGGCCTCAGGTTGAGCATCCCTGTCATAGTGCATGAGGCTGCCATTGTAAGGTATGCTGGCTGTTATCTGTCTCATGGATAGATGGATGGCTTGTACATACCTGGCTTTTGGCATATAGCCTTTGTGTGGTTGTCTATTGTATGTCGTACATAATAGGAGTCTAAGACGCATCCAGCTATCCTCTTAATGCTGTTACCAAACCATTTTGATGGGGTTTCCATCAATTTCTAACCTTTTTTTTAATGAACCAGATACCCTCTTCTCTTCCAAGCAGGGGGTGCCTGGGGTTCTCCCATTGACTTCCATTGTATTAAATTGTATTCGAGCACCTGAATTATTCGGCAGAGCACTCGGATCTGCCGAGCATGCTCGCTCATCACTAGTCCCCAGCTTGCCTCCGGCTTGGCCTCCTCCCTTTTTCTGGGTTCAGACATCATGGCTGCTTGGCAGCTGCAGTCCCAACACTCAACACTCCTTGTGACATCAATACCCACTACACCCCCATATATAAGATCATGACCTGTATCACCACTTAATCTTGGTCTTCAAAAAGGATTAGGTAATGATAGACAGTGGCCAATACAACATCATCTGTCCTGTAGCATTGTTAATCCTGTGACATCACCACCTCCACCTATAACTGACAGGTACAGGCTCCTGCACTGCTTGTGATGACCACAATTGTTCTGGGAGTTAAAAGAGATACATCAGAATGTAATCACTCCTATAATGTTAATACTCTTATGATGTAATCACACTGATGCTCTACAGACAAATCACTAGCCCACATCCATTACACAGTGATGACACCACCATGTGGTGTTGTCGAAACTGTGCCACGAATCATTAATTGTCCATTCTGGAGCCTTGAAGGGAACACTACACCACAAGTATGGACCATGGATACATCCCGTTCCTGGTACATTGTATAGTGGCTGTGCATGATATTGCAGCTCAGCTCCATTCACTTTAATGGGGCTGAGCTGTGCCTAGGCCATGTGACCGATGAATGTGGTCTCACATGGCGTAGGCTTAGCTGCGAGAAGGCTGTGGCGCTACTGCGAGCATGGGTGTCTTCACAAACAGCTGATCTGGTCTCAGGTGTCGGACCCCCACAATCACATACTAATGACCTATCCAGAGGATGTGTAAGGTAGTGTTAATTATATTGCCTATAATGTCACCACTCTTATAATTTCATCACATGCAGTGATTATATTAGCCCTTTGATATCATTTCAGCGATGTCCTTTTTTGGATGACCAAAGCCAGATTAATGGTAATCATTGTATCCAGCAGCAGTGGTCGTGCTTGCATACTATAGGAAAAAGCACCAGCCAGGACCACGTTAATGGGCACAGACTGGTGGTTTTTCTTACAGTGTGCAAGCACAGCCACTGCTGCTGGATTGCAGGGTGGGCATAACCATGGAAACACGCAGTGTATAATGTGATGGAAAAATGAATCCAGCCAGCAAAGGAGGCAATATGGATAATAGTACATTAGAAAGTGCCTTGTATTAACTTTCTCTACATGATACATGAGCCATGAGTAGTACTGATACCAAAGATACAATCACCTGAATAGTAAGGTACTTTAAGGGGTATTCCATAATGTTATTGATGGCCTATCCTTGTGACCAACTAGGCCACTGCTAGTGATAGGATATGTATATAGTACATGTTCTTAATGTTTTCTAATGTCTTAAATTTGCTGGCTGAATCACATGGTTAATTCCAATACCTTGGTATCTGTCTGTAGGAAGGGGTGGGACCCTAACCTCTGGGTTTGGGCTGTTTCCTGTGAAGTTAGATGGTTGGTCCTAGCTAGAAGTGAGCAGCTAGTGCATCTTCACTCCTATAGCGGCTTTAGACCACATTTGGGAACTCAGACAGAAGATCAGGAAGTTATCCCAAAGAAGCATGATAGATAAGAACCCCTCAAGAAGGCTGAGCAGCCATAAAAAGAGGGTGTGCATGATAATCTGTGAAAGTAACACTTTTCTAAGGCTTCTGGCCATCAGTCATATTATTGAGGTAGCTTGTTTTTAAGGGTCTATACCCCTCAGCTGATATTATAGACATTTTTTGAAGAATTGCACCACTTGGCTGGATTGCAATGTACTAAGTACTGAAAGTACTGCATATATGAAAGCACATTTCTGTAGGGAGGTCCTGGAGTTAATCCACTGATTCAGTCTCAGGAACTCCTGTAATTTTGTTGGAGCTGTTCAAGAACTTTACCTCCATTTACATGTAGAACAGATTTGCACTACACAACACTCCATCTTTTGTACAAGTCTCCTGTCTTTGCACCTCACCATCCTGCCTTCTATCAGGCAGGAGACCCCACCAGGTTCTGCCCCATAGGAATATCAACATTGAGTGCACCCCCTCTTCACTGTGCATGGCCCAGGGAGCACAGGTCCTGGACAGCTGCTACCATGAGTACTACCACCTCATACTACTAGCATTCCCATTCTCCACCCCTCACTCTCCCTGCCAGGTCATTCCATCAATATCTATTCAGTGGGGGTCCAACATCCCACACACCTTCTGATTTCAATGTAACTCCAGTGCCAGAAGTTGGTGTTGGAAATACAGTCATGGCCAAAAGTTTTGAGAATTACATAAATATTGGAAATTGGAAAAGTTGCTGATTAAGTTTTTATAATAGCAATTTGCATATACTCCAGAATGTTATGAAGAGTGATCAGATGAATTGCATAGTCCTTCTTTGCCATGAAAATTAACTTAATCCCCAAAAAAACTTTCCACTGCATTTCATTGCTGTCATTAAAGGACCTGCTGAGATCATTTCAGTAATCGTCTTGTTAACTCAGGTGAGAATGTTGACGAGCACAAGACTGGAGATCATTATGTCAGGCTGATTGGGTTAAAATGGCAGACTTGACATGTTAAATGGAGGGTGATGCTTGAAATCATTGTTCTTCCATTGTTAACCATGGTGACCTGCAATGAAACGCGTGCAGCCATCATTGCGTTGCATAAAAATGGCTTCACAGGCAAGGATTTAGTGGCTACTAAGATTGCACCTCAATCAACAATTTATAGGATCATCAAGAACTTCAAGGAAAGAGGTTCAATTCTTGTTAAGAAGGCTTCAGGGCGTCCAAGAAAGTCCAGCAAGCGCCAGGATTGTCTCCTAAAGAGGATTCAGCTGCGGGATCGGAGTGCCACCAGTCCAGAGCTTGCTCAGGAATGGCAGCAGGCAGGTGTGAGCGCATCTGCACGCACAGTGAGGCAAAGACTTTTGGAAGATGGCCTGGTGTCAAGAAGGCCAGCAAAGAAGCCACTTCTCTCCAAAAAAAAAACATCAGGGACAGATTGATCTTCTGCAGAAAGTATGGTGAATGGACTGCTGAGGACTGGGGCAAAGTCATATTCTCCGATGAAGCCTCTTTCCGATTGTTTGGGACATCTGGAAAAAGGCTTGTCCGGAGAAGAAAAGGTGAGTGCTACCATCAGTCCTGTGTCATGCCAACAGTAAAGCATCCTGAGACCATTCATGTGTGGGGTTGCTTCTCATCCAAGGGAGTGGGCTCACTCACAATTTTGCCCAAAAACACAGCCATGAATAAAGAATGGTACCAAAACACCCTCCAACAGCAACTTCTTCCAACAATCCAACAACAGTTTGGTGAAGAACAATGCATTTTCCAGCATGATGGAGCACCGTGCCATAAGGCAAAAGTGATAACATTTTGGGTCCCTGGCCTGGAAACTCCCCAGATCTTAATCCCATTGAGAACTTGTGGTCAATCCTCAAGAGGCGGGTGGACAAACAAAAAACCACTAATTCTGACAAACTCCAAGAAGTGATTATGAAAGAATGGGTTGCTATCAGTCAGGAATTGGCCCAGAAGTTGATTGAGAGCATGCCAAGTCGAATTGCAGAGGTCCTGAAAAAGAAGGGCCAACACTGCAAATACTGATTCTTTACATAAATGTCATGTAATTGTCGATAAAAGCCTTTGAAACGTATGAAGTGCGTGTAATTATATTTCACTACATCACAGAAACAACTGAAACAAAGATCTAAAAGCAGTTTAGCAGCAAACTTTGTGAAAACTAATATTTGTGTCATTCTCAAAACTTTTGGCCACGACTGTACACAGCTCCATCCATAGTGTAGTGGACGGATCTGGCCACCTGCAGCGCTACTCCCAGTGACTTCAAACAGCTGATCGAGGGTGCAGAGTGTCAGACCCCGCCGATCAGTTATTGAGAATATGCAGCAAGCCCTTGAAAAGCTGGAGTGGAGGATGGGGGTGATAGTGGCCCTGACTGTAGTATGCGTCACAGTATCTTTGCCAGGCTGTTGCTCCCTATGGCGTGTGCAGTGAATGGAGGGTGCAACCGTTCTTCCCTTGGGGCACTTCCTGTAGTTGGGGCTCCTGCCTTATAGTAGCTAGCTTGATGTTGATGGTTGTATAGGTGCCTGGTAGGAGATGTAATAGTGCAGTGGCCAGTGTGTGACGATGTAGGAGTCAATAAGCCAGACCAGCTTTAACAAAACAAATGTCCTTGTTTACTTGAATGCAAAATAGGAGTTGTAGTGAATCCAACAATAATCTGTACACAGTGTAAATACTCCTCAGAAGTCTGTCCATGAGTTAAGGAATGTTTGAAGACTCTTTTACTAGAATCTGTGGCAACTGTATTCTCTCAATAACGCCTGCAATTTACACGTCAGAGTGCAGGTTCAATGATTTGACTGGCCAAGTCATTCTTGAGGTGTGTAGGGGGTCTTAACTTATTACCCCTCCACAGCAGCAGAGTCTGGAAAGCTTTATGCAGGTAACCTTGCAGACCATTTTCTTACCTGGCCATGCAAATTCTCCAATCTTTTCTTTCTTACTTTATTGCTGTAGCAGAAGAAGAGGATCCCACAGATATCTGTTAGTCTCCAGATTCATGAAGTTAGAGGCCTGAGAAGAGAAGCACACAGTGTCTGCTCTCTACATCCTCCAAACTCTTCCTACAACTACATAGAATATATAGAGCTGGGAGTGGAGCCAGCCCACACCCTAGCTACCTCCTAAAAGTTCTGAGCCAGGATTATAACCCTAGCTGTGCCTACCCCATGCTCAGACATCCTCATTTCACATTAAATAGAATAGAATCACATCAACAAGCATTACAATACATTTCCAAACAATTGCAGATACCCCTGTGCTGGGGTACTACAGATAGGCCATCAATAATCTTGGAATGTCCCTTTAAATACTAAGCTGGCAGTCATGCTTAGTACTAGGTGTTCCCTGTGATACTACTCCTAAAATGTAAAGTACAGTAAGGTTATATGATATCCAAAGCTGGCAGTAGTGATTAGTACTATGTGCTCCGTATTCTACCACCTGAACAGTAATAAAAGGAAAAAGTACTACTCTCTATTGTGTACATTTGAACATGTACTTTTTTATCAGAGATCAGCAAGTCATGTCAGTTGTTAATCTACATTGATTCCCTAAAATATATCTAATTCATTTTGTTAAGGAAGTTTTAATAGTATTTTAAAGGGGTTTTCTGGGATTTCAATATTGATTAAATATCCTTAGGACAGGTCAATATCAGATCGGCGAGAATCCGACACTCCCGCCGATCAGCTGTTTAAAGAGAAGGCTGCGTTCCGTGCCAGCACTGCCTTCCCTTGTTGACCTGCTCGACATCACAGTGGTGAGCAGCTGTAATTACAAGAAGCCTTCCCATTCACTTCTATGGGACGGCATCTTCCTATACACTTAAATGACACTTGAACCCCTTTAATACAACCAATTCACATGTCAGGACTCAAACCCGTGGCCGGTCATGTCCCAGGCGGTAGCTCTACCCACTAGGCTACCGTCTCTCCTTGGACTGTTCTCTAGCTAACTTCTAACTACCTCTCTTGTTCTTGCCTTGACCTGCTGATTATTCCAATCTCTTGCACCTGCTACTTCCCTATAAAACCCAGCCCTTGAACCCAGCCCTTTGCTGGTTATTGTGCCTCCAAGCCTGTAGCAAGCTTCCTCTCTGCTCCTCCACCACTTTTGCTGATCTACCATCGTTGCCAACCCGGACCGTTTTGACCTTGCTGAATTGCCGCCTGCATTGACTCACTGCTTACCACCGACCACGCCTCCGTCTACTCCTGCTGTTATCTCGCTGCCATCTCTGCTGCCAACCCGGACTGATCGACCACGCTACCTGCCTCCTGCTTCTGTGGGCCTTTGCCTCTGGACTCCATACTTCCAGCTCCGGTGTCCTCAGACTCAGGTGAGCCTGGATTGATACTACCATCCCGTAACAGAATAACCAGCCTCGAAATTCAATGGAGATCGTCGCCAGTAACGGGGCTTTCTCAATCAGTGCCGTTTCTACTTCCGGATGCCTCCGGCCCCCTTTTCCACTGACGAGAAGAAAGTATTGTTCATTGTTAACCTCCTGACGGACGAGGCCCTGTCATGGGCGTCTCCATACGTGGAAATCGATAGCCGTCTGCTGCACGATCTGGATGTTTTCATCACAGCTATGAGCCAGGTCTTTGATGACCCCAATCGCTGTGCGACAGCTGAGGCAAGACTACACAGTCTTTGACAGGGAAGACGCTCTGTCGCTGAGTACGCCGACGAGTTCCGCCGCTGGGTCTCAGACACCAACTGGAACCCAGCTGCTCAAAGGAGCCAATTTCGGCGAGGTCTATCGGAGGCGATCAAAGATGAACTTGCCAGACTTGAAGCCCCGGATGATTTGGACGACTTCATTCAGGTGTGTGTCCGTATTGATCAGAGGCTCACGAGAGAAGGAAAGAAAGGCTCTGGTTCCAAGGCGACAGACCCACTTACTCTACTACCCAGCAGGTCGCCCAACCTCCCATCGAGCCGATGCTGGTTGACGCAGTGCGCAAGACTCTGTCCGTAGCAGAAAAAGAACGACGACTGGCCGAAGGCCTCTGCCTCTACTGTGGGGAGCAAGGGCACATTGCCATCAAATGCCCCAACAAATCCCGCAGAACCATTGCCGTCACTAAACTGCGAGAGCAGCAGCAGGCCGCAATCCCACCGGTGACGGCAGAGACAACTGAGTTAGCAACCACCGGGTCCCACTTCACCGTTCCAATTGTCATTACTATCGGGGATTGACAACTTCTCTGTTCTGCAATGCTCGACTCCAATTTTTGCTCACGAGAACAACATTCCGCTTGTAACCAAGACAGCCCCCATCGATCTGGAAATGGTGGATGGGTCCCCACTCTCCTCGGGACCCGTTACACATCAGACCACAGATTTACAGCTCCACATTAAAACCGACCACCACGAGACGATCCACTTCTCTTTGATTGCCTCCCCCAAGTTTCCGGTGATCTTGGGCATCCCGTGGTTAGCCATTCACAGCCCTTCGGTGGATTGGGAAACCCGCTGTCTACGGTTCACATCCGAGTTCTGCTCTTCGAACTGTCTGCATGAACCTGCTTCCCCAACGCCCAAAGAATCTATCATCTCGGAACCAACGGTCAAGGAGCTGTTGCCTCCACAATATAGCGAGTTTCAGGATGTCTGCGACAAAAAAAACGTCGACAAGTTGCCCCCGCATCGACCATACGACTGCCCAATTGAATTATTACCTGGGGCTGAAATACCCTTCGGCAGCATCTACTCCCTCTCGGAGCCTGAACTCAAGGCCCTGAAGGACTACTTGGACGAGGACCTAAAGAAGGGCTTCATTCGACCCTCCACCTCCCCCGCGGGAGCACCCTTCTTCTTCGTGGAGAAAAAAGACTCCTCTCTACGCCCTTGCATCGACTACCACAAGCTGAATGATGTTACGGTAAAAAAAGTTACCCTCTCCCCCTGATTTCGGAATTTCTCGAGAGACTCCGGGCGGCGAAAGTCTTTACGAAACTCGATCTTCGAGGGGCCTATAATCTGGTTTGCATTCGCCCCGGGGATGAATGGAAGACCGCCTTTCGCACACGATATGGACATTTTGAATACTTAGTTATGCCCTTTGGACTTTGCAATGCCCCAGCCACTTTCCAACATTTCATTAATGACATGCTGGATCTGTTCGTAGTGGTATACCTGGACGATATTTTAATTTTCTCGGAAAATCTCGAACAACATCGCGAACATGTCCGCAGGGTGTTACAAAGACTTTGCGAGCAGTCCCTTTACATCAAGCTCGAGAAATGCGAGTTCGAACAGACCACCACCCAGTTTCTCGGTTACATCATCTCCCCGGATGGGCTGAGTATGGATCCTCGGAAAATTCAGGCTGTAATAGATTGGCCTCCCCCTAAGAACGAAAAAGAAATACAGAGGTTTGTCGGCTTCGCCAACTTTTACCGAAAATTAATTCGGAACTTCTCAAAAATCATTACTCCAATTACCCAGTTAACCAAAAAGACTGTGCCCTTTTCCTGGACACCCGAAGCACAGGAAGCCTTCACCAAGCTTAAATCCCTCTTCACGTCTGCTCCAATTCTGACCCATCCTAATCCTGAACTGCCATTCAGAATCGAAGTGGACGCTTCCGACACCGCAGTAGGCGCTGTCCTATCACAACGTACGGGAGAAAAGATGCTTTTACACCCTTGCGCCTTCTTCTCTCGCCAAATGTCCCCCGCAGAGAGGAACTATGACATCGGGAATAAGGAGTTACTGGCAATCAAAGATGCCTTCTCGGAGTGGAGACATCTATTGGAGGGGGCCATCAATCCCGTAACTGTGTTCACTGACCACCGAAACCTCGAATTCATCTGTTCTGCCAAGAGGCTTTCCGCCAGACAAGCCAGATGGAGCATTTTTTTTCTCGATTCAATTTCATTATCACATATCGCCCTGGGTCGAAGAATGGCAAAGCAGATGCCCTTTCCAGGATGTTCTCTGAACCTTCACAGGACAACAAGGGCCAAGCCAGCATTCTACCCGAGAAAAAGGTCTTAGGAGCTACTTACCCAAAGGAACTCCTGGGGTCAATCAAGAAGGCTTATGAAAAGGACCCCGTCCTCACCCACCCAGCAAAAGATGTCAACCTCACCCTCAAGGGTGGCTTCTGGGTATACCTGGATCGACAACTGTACGTACCAGAAATGGCACGGCTCGATGTACTAAAATATATTCCGCTCCTTCTGGTGGCCAACATATAAGAAAGATACTAAAAGGTTTGTCTCCTCATGCACGGTCTGTGCCCGCAACAAGACTCCCCGCTCTTCACCCGTGGGGCTGCTGCGACCACTCCCCATCCCCTCCCGCCCTTGGGGTTCAATTTCTATGGACTTTGTGGTTGACCTACCCCCTTCAAAAGGGATGAACACCGTCCTGGTCGTCGTGGACCGCCTTACCAAGATGGCCTATTTCATCCCCTGCAAGGGCCTACCCACCGCCAAACAGATGGCTGACCTGGTATTCCATGAAATCTTTAGGTTACACAGGGTTCCAGATGATGTGGTCTCTGACCGAGGAGTGCAATTAACCTCTAAATTCTGGAAAGACTTCTGCCTGGCCCTTGGGATCACTGTAAACCTGTCCTCCGCTTTACATCCCCAGTCTAATGGGCAGACAGAGAGAACAAACCAGACCCTCGAGCAGTACCTACGTTGTTTCATCACTCATTTGCAGGATGACTGGTTGGACCACCTTCCTACGGCCGAGTTTTCCTACAATAATGCGGAACACAGTTCCACCCATTACAGTCCTTCCTACGCCAACACTGGCCAGCATCCAGCTTTCATCCCACGCCTGCCTATCACCTCCACGCTTCCAGCTGTGGCCGAACGCCTGGCAAATTTACAAGAGGCACAAGAGAACATTTCCAATAATCTCCTTGAGGCTCAGAGATGCTTTAAGCGGACGACAGACAAACGTCGTAGATTTGCTCCGGACTTTCAGATAGGAGATCAAGTGTGGCTCTCCACAAGAAACCTAAGACTGAAGGTACCTGCTCAGAAATTGGGCCAAAAATACTTGGGGCCTTTCCGGATCTCTGGCCGGATTAATGAAGTCACCTTCCGGCTGGACCTCCCACATTCCATTCAAACCATTTGTAGAGAACACCTTCCCTGGCTGCCATCCTCCCCCCCCCCCCCCACCACCACCAGTAAGGGTACAAGGCGAAGAGGAATACATTGTCTCAAAGATCCTTGACTCCAGACTCCACCGGGGCAAAATCCAATACTTATTTTCCTGGAAAGGCTATCCTCCAGAAGACAACTCCTGGGAACCGGAGGAGAACATTCATGCCCCCAGACTTGTCAGGGAGTTCCATCTGAGTCACCCAGATAAGCCTTCCCCTGCGGTGCCCGGAGGTCACATTGGAAGGGGGGGAGTACTGTCAAAACTCGAACCCGTGGCCGGTCATGTCCCAGGCAGTAGCTCTACCCACTAGGCTACCGTCTCTCCTTGGACTGTTCTCTAGCTAACTTCTAACTACCTCTCTTGTTCTTGCCTTGACCTGCTGATTATTCCAATCTCTTGCACCTGCTACTTCCCTATAAAACCCAGCCCTTGAACCCAGCCCTTTGCTGGTTATTGTGCCTCCAAGCCTGTAGCAAGCTTCCTCTCTGCTCCTCCACCACTTTTGCTGATCTACCATCGTTGCCAACCCGGACCGTTTTGACCTTGCTGAATTGCCGCCTGCATTGACTCACTGCTTACCACCGACCACGCCTCAGTCTACTCCTGCTGTTATCGCGCTGCCATCTCTGCTGCCAACCCGGACTGATCGACCACGCTACCTGCCTCCTGCTTCTGTGGGCCTTTGCCTCTGGACTCCATACTTCCAGCTCGGGTGTGCTCAGACTCAGGTGAGCCTGGATTGATACTACCATCCCGTAACATCACAGTTTCTTATGACGATGATTTCATTTGACAGTGTTTCTTGGCAGACATTTTCTGTGTTTTATACCAAAACAAGATCTATTTCATCTCCCTGCTTTCCAGTTATTACTGGCAAAATGGTGTTGTCATGTAGAGGCAATTATGCTAATTGTAGATATCAGCAAACGATCATAAGTCCTTGTGTAAACACAATCCACTTAGCAGAGGATTAAAAAGTAAAACATTTCCTTAGGCCTTTTGTAATTTTAATGTATTGTCATTTGATTTATCATACTACTTAATTAAAATCGCCTCACAAAACCTTAAAGGAAATCGGTTACCACATTAATCCTGCCCTCTTTGTAGACAGTATGAAGTAGTGTCAGATATGCTGATTTCAAGTTCACAATTAATTGCAACGCTCGCATGGCACTGTGAGCCAGGGGCCCTCAGTATTTTCCCGCAGTGGGCAGCCACTCGCTGATTGACAGCTTTTTGCCTGTTAGTTTCCCTGCATGGAAGTGTGGGTTTTCAAACAGTATTTCCACACAGATTTTGTGCAGATTTCTCTGAGTTTTTGCACCAAAATCCACGTTTTACTACAGAAATAATTTACATGCTGCAGATTTCAATTTCCACATTAACAAATATGCAAAATGTACATGGGATTTGTCAAATCTTATTCACTTTGCTGCTACTGTATTATGCTATTTTTCCACACGAAAATCCGTGTGGGAAAAACCCTGCACATTATCTGCAATGTGAGCAGGTACCCTTATGGGGATGACACACTGCTTTTTTTTTTCCTGAAGTTTTATGTTGTTATTGTTTGTTTGCTTGTGAAATTCATGGTTTGGGATGGTGTTTTCCAGTCACATGGTTCTTCGGAATTTTTTTTTCTCCTATAGGGAAGTCTATGTGACTGTCTGAAAAACACTTGGGGTCATTAATTAAGACAAGCGTTTTAGATGCCAGTCTTAATACCCCTTGCGCTGGCGCATGATACGCCTTAGTCATGTAGAGGCGCCTCTACATAACTTAGGCGCATCCACCGCCGCCCTAAATCTATGATAGCTCCCTCCTGAGATTTAGATCATTTTGTATGTGTAAAATAGGTGTAGAAAATGATAAATGAGATGGCCTGGGTCCTTCACCGCCGATGCCACGCCCCCTTTTTTAGACCTGGCGTAAGCGGGGAAAAGTTGCAAATTCGGCCACAAATCCCCTTTGCAACTGAATCTGCGATAGACATACGCCAAAAAATGACCTCCAATATTTCCAGAGCATGCTACATTAAAAAAATATGCCAAATAATGCAAAGAAATTGTCAAAGGTCGGTGTCACAGCTTCATGTGGCAGTTTTTTAGCTAAAGCCAAAAGTTGATCCAGCAGGAAGGAGAAGTATACCGGTAAGTCCTTCCTTTATATTTCTCCGTCCCTTCCAACCCACTTCTGGCTTTGGGTCATAAATAGGGATTCCACTGAGCCTCCTCTGTCAGGTGCGCATCTACCAGCGTGCTCTTGTATTTGCGCATCTTCCAATCATACTCCAGTGATGAAAGTAAGGATGGCACATTGTCCTTGTAGCGGGTGGCCACCCAGTAATCAGCACTCGTAATAATCAGAGCAACTTGGCGGTCGTTGTGCGGGCACTGTAGCATGTACTTGCTTGTGTGTGCCAGGCTGCTCAGAGGCAACGACAAGCTGTCCTCGGTGGGACGTGTATTGTCTGTGTCCTCTGTATCCCCCCAGCCACGCTCCACTCATGCCCATAAGCTGATTTGGGTGTCACCCTGCTGTGTACCTAGCCACTGTTGGTGCAGGAACCAACCCTCCGAGCCACATATGGCCAACTGGCCTGATAACCGTGGGAATGATCCCTGTTCTTCTTCTTCCTCTTGTGCCACATCCTAATTTTTTCAAGGAGGTATAGAAGTGGCATAGTAACACTGATGATGGCATTATCAGTGCTTGATGGCATTATCAGTGCTGGCCATGTTGGTGGAGTACTCGAAACAGCTCAACACGGCACACTTATCCCGCATGGAATCCCACTTGTTGGTGGTGAAGTGGTGCTGTTCTGCAAAGCGAATCACCCATGCGTGGTTCAGCTGAAACTACACTATCGCCTGCTGCTGCTAGCACAGTCTTTCAATCATGTGCAAGGTGGAGTTCCACCTGGTGGGTACGTCGCATATGAGGCGGTGAGCGGGAAGGCAGAAGTTACACTGCAGCGCATACAGGCGAGCAGCAGCAGGGTGAGAACGCCGAAAGCACGCACAGATGGCCTTTCCACAGCTCCTGCGTGGTGTGGGGTTTTTACCCCAAACAGAAGAGTTTCAGAACAGCCTGCTGTCGTTTCCCCCTGGCTGTGCTGAAGTTGGTGGTGCAGGTGTTACGATGACCGGATGAGGAGTCGGTAAAGGAAGATGAGGAGGCGGTAGAGGAGGAAGCGAAGTAGGAGGCAACAGGAGGCACTGACAAACATCCAGCAATCTTCAGTGGCGGTAGGACATGTGCCAAACAGCTTTTGCCTCAGGCCAAGCCACCACTACATTTACCCAGTGGGCAGTTAGGGAGATATAACGTCTCTGCCTGTGCTTACTGGTCCTCGTATCGGTGGTTATGTGGACCTTGCCACTGGTGGTGTTGGCAGCGTACATCTGATTTTGTCCGCCACTTGTTCGTGCAGGGCAGGGATGGCCGCCTGGAAAAGTAGTGGCGGCTGGGAATCATGTACTGTGGGACAGCCACCGTCATTAAGTTTTTAAAAGTGTCCATCTCCACCAGATGGAATGGCAGCTTTTCAAAAGCCAGGAATTTTAAAATGCAGATAAACCCCCTGATAATAGTAGTACCATGCAGATGGTGCCCTTCAATAATTATTGGCACACAGTGCCCTAAAATAACTGCGCCCAGCAAATAGTGCCCCTGACACTAATAGTGTAAACATAACGTCCTCCAAAAACAAATGTGGTAAGCTGATAGTGTGCCAAGGTGCCCCTACAGTAACAGTGCTCCCAAAAGTCCCACCAATAGGAATAATTCTCTGCTAGAGCACACATGGTAGTAATAGTGCTCCTACAGTGCCCCCAACATGTCCCCACTGTTCCCCCGAAGTAATAAATCCCATCATAATGCCCCCAGTAGTAATAATTCTCCTTATAATGTGCCAGTGCCCCCAGTTGAGCTAATGTCCCCATAGTGCCCCCATAATGTGCCAGTATAAAATACCCCTATATAGTGCCCCCATATTGCTCCTCTCCCCTCTTCTTCCTAGTGCCCTCCATAATGTACCAGTATAAAATGCCCCATTATATATAGTGCCCAGTAGATGCCCTTAGTATCCCCAAAAATTTGCAAGTATAAAATACCCCTTCTTAGTGCCCTCCATAGATAAGCCCATAGTACTCCTCCCTCCCCTTCCCCATAGTACCCACCATAATGTGCCCCAGTATAAAGTGCCCCTATACAGAGCCCCCCATATAAAATACCCCTTCTTTGTGGCCTCAGTAGAAGCCCCCATAGTGTTCCTCACCCCCCTTCCCCCATATAAAATACCCCTTCTTTGTGGCCTCAGTAGATGCCCCCATAGTGCCCCAAATGTGCCAGTAAGAAGTGCCCCCATAGATGCCCCCATAGTGCCACCCAATAATGTGCCAATAATATGTGCCCCCATAGATGCCCCCCAATAATGTGCCAGTAACAAGTGCCCCCATAGATGCCCACAATCATGTGCCAGTAACAAGTACCCCCATAGATACCCCCAATAATGTGCCAATAATAAGTGCCCCATAGATGTCCACAATCATGTGCCAGTAACAAGTACCCCCATAGATACCGCCCAATCATGTGCCAGTAATAGGATCCCCCATAGATGCCCCCCAATCATGTGCCAGTGACAGTTTCCCCCATAGATGCCCCCCAATCATGTGCCAGTAATAAGAGTAACCATAGATGCCCCCCAATCATGTCCCAGTAACAAGTGCCACCATAGATGTCGCCCAATCATGTGCCAGTAACAAGTGCCCCCATAGATGCCACCCAATCATGTGCCAGTAAGTAGTACCATATTAAAAAATAAACACTTATACTTACCTCCAACAGGCTGGCAGTGATGCGATGCCTTGTGCCTGCAGCCTATCAGAGGAACAGGGAAGGGAGACGCCTCTCCCTCCCCTGCCCCGCCGCAGCACATCTATCTGTATCGCAGTACTGAGGATGGCGATACAGATGACTATGGAGATAAGTGCTTCTACAATGGAAGCGCACATCTCCCTGTGCCCTGCCGCCGCCCCCCACTTGTCACCAGGGCGGTGCCACCTGGGTCCATTGCCTAATTGGCGGTGCTGCCCTGCTAGCACCCCCTGGAATTTTGTGCCTGGGTCAACTCCCCCCCCCCCCACGCTACGCCACTGGCCAGAAGGGCTCAAGAGGCAGCTGCCTTGGGGCCCCCAGGAGCAACTAGGCCCGGGGCAGCTGCCCCGCATTAAAGACGGCCCTGGGTAGGGGGATACTTCCTCTTTCTCTCCAGCTGAGCTGAACGCTTCCATGGACAGTGTGGAGATGTTCGGTGACACTGCTGGTGGTGGTTGCTGTCACATCTTCTCTTTGCTTGGTGCCAGGTGGCCCTGTCGCTCCAGAGGGGGAGGAAGAGGCAGAGATCGCAGCAGAAGAGGGAGCAAGAGGAGCCTCAGATTTTTAGTGGTTTTTCAGGTGTCTACTCCACTGCAGCTCATGCTTTGCAGTTACAGGTAGATTCATGGTCATCGTCGTGGTGCTCAGATTTAGAACATTTATGCCTCGCTTCAGGGTCTGACTGCACAGCGTGCAAACCACCCGTGTCTTGTCGTCAGCACATTGCCTGAAGAACTACCACGCCAGGGAACTTCTTTGAGCTTGCTTTGGTGTGCTCTGTCCCTCAGCACAGTGGGCAGTAGCAGGTGTACTGGCTAGGGGCCGACCTCTGTGGTTTTGTACGCTGCTCCCTTTTGTGCTGTGTGGCTGGTGCTGCATGATCATCACCTCTTCCTCCGAACTGCACACATCACTCGGATGACCTTGATTCCATGTGGTGTCTAGGACCTCATCATCATCTTCCTCCCACTCCTCACCCCTGCCCTCTTTGCTGGTCTGCACAGTGCAGAAAGCAGCAGTTGACACCTGTGTTTCATCATCATCATCATCATCATCATCATCAGATAAGTGCTGCGGTGGTCCTCCCACATCCTTATCCTCGAACATAAGTGGTTGGGCATCAGTGCACTCAATCTCTTCCAATTCAGGGGCAGGGATTGGTGGATGGCCCATGGAACCCCTGCCTGCAGAGTCATCAAAAAGCATAAGTGACTGCTGCATGACTTGGGGCTCAGAATGCTTGGCTGATGTGCAAGGGGTTAAAGTGGAAGAAAGATGCCCATGGGCCACCGGTGCCAACTCTGCACTTTCAGCAGGGGACCGGGTAGAAGACAATGTAAAGGAACTGGAGGCTCTGTCAGCCATCCAAGCTAATATTGCCTCTACTTGTTCTGGCCTCACCATTCATACAGCGGTATTTGGGCGTACAAAATGATGCAGAACGTCCTGTTTCCTTCGTGCACCAGAGGAAGGTGTTTCATTTGGGCACGTAGCTGGCACATATTGATAACTTCCTGTCCCTGCAGCAGGAGCTCCACCAGCAGCACCACGACTGCATCCCTTATTTGATGCCCCCTGCATTTTTTGAGGGCACTCACTAAAATAACAGACTGATTAACTATTGTATTACAGTGTGACGGATACAAGGAGGTGTTTTGCTCCCTAAAAAATGTTTATACTGTAGGTCGACGACAGAATTAACAGCCAGATTAAGTATTGTTTTTCTGTGTCATGGGTGTAAAGGAGGTGTATTGCACCACAAAATATGGCTATAGGTCAAACAGAATTAACAGCCCGATTAACCTCTTGGGGACACATGACGTATCGGTACGTCATGATGCCCTGGTACTTAAGGACACATGACTTACCGGTACGTCATGTGTATTTCCGATCACCGGCGGGCGGTGATCGGAACTGGGTGCCTGCTGAAATCAATCAACAGGCACCCTGGGTCAATGCGAGGGGGTCCTGTGACACCCCCCCCCCCCCCCCCCCGTATCGGCGATCGCTGCGGATTAACCACTTCTATGCCGCTGAAAGGGGTTTGTGTCAGGTGAGCGCATCGAGTCCCCGCAGCAGCTGCGGGGGCTCAATGTCTCAGTAGGCAGCCCGATGCCGTGCAGAGGCTGCCCAATGCCTTGCACGGCATCGGGAACTGCCTTCTACGGGAGCCGAGGAGATCCAGCCTCAGGCTGGGTCTCCTAGGCAACCTGTTTGCGTACTACTCACTGTAGTACACGAACAGGCAATGCATTACAATACAGATGTATTGTAATGCATTGCAGAGGGGATCAGACCCCCAAAAGTGAACATCAGAAATAAAGTAAAGAAAAAAAAGTTTAAAAAAAATCTTTTTAATAAAATTAATAAAGTAATAAAATTAATAAAGTAAAAAAAGAAAAAACACACCCCTTTCCCCTTATTTTATAATAAAAAACAGAAAAAAAAAACACATATTAGGTATCGCAGTGTCCGTAATGACTGGCTCTATAAATATATCACATGATCCACCCTGTCCGATAAATACCATAAAAAAATAAAAACTGTGTAAAAAAAAAGCCATTTTTGTCACCTTACATTACAAAAAGTGCAACACCAAGTGATCAAAAAGGCGTATGCCCCCCAAATAAGTACCAATCTAACCGTCACCTCATCCCGCAAAAAATGAGCCCCTACCTAAGACAATCGTCCAAAAATAAATAAATATATGGTTTAGAATATGGAGACACTAAAACATAATTTTTTTTGTTTCAAAAATGCTGGTATTGTGTAAAACTTAAGTAAATCATGGTGATGGATCATGTGATGTACCATGTGATGAACGCAGTAACATCATCAAAGGTCCTATTCCTCAAAGAAGAAGACAGAAGAGATGCCGTCTGCGCGAAGTGAATTAAGGTGAGTTAAATTATTTTATATTTTTTAACCCCTTCCAGCCCTATTTTACTTAGCATTTTGTATTCAGAATGCTATTATTTTCCCTTATAACCATGTTGTAAGGGAAAATAATACAATCTACACAACCTTGAACCCAAACCTGAACTTCTGTGAAGAAGTTCGGGTCTGGGTACCACAGTAAGTTTTTTATCACGCACGTGCAAAACACATTGCACCCGAGCGATAAAAACTGAACAACGGAACGCAATCGCAGTCAAAACTGACTGCAATTGGGTACCTACTCGCGCAGGTTTGCCGCAACGCATCCGGACCTTATCCGGACACGCTCGTGTGAAAGAAGCCTAAAACATGATTTTTTTCAAAAATGAAATCATTGTGTAAAACTTACATAAATATAAAAAAAGTAGACATATTAGGTATCGCCGCGTCCGTAATAACCTGCTCTATAAAAATATCACATGACCTAACCCCTCAGGTGAATGCCATAAAAAATAAAAAAGGTGTAAAAAAAGCCATTTTTTGTCACCTTACATCACAAAAAGTGTAATAGCAAGCGATCAAAAAGTCATACGCACCCCAAAATACTGCCAAAAAAATGAGCCCCTACACAAGACAGTTGCCAAAAAAATAAATAAATATGGCTTTCAGAATGTTGAGACACTAAAGAATCATTAAAAAAAAAATGCTTTGTTATGTAAAACTGAAACAAATAACCAAAAAAAGTTGTCATATTTGGTATTGTCGCGTCCGTGACAATCTGCTCTATAAAAATACCACATGATCTAACCTGTCAGATGAATTTTGTAAACAGCTATTTCTTGTTACCTTGCCTCACAAAAAGTGTAATATAGAGCAACCAAAAATCATATGTACCCTAAAATAGTACCAACAAAACTGCCACCCTATCCCATAGTTTCCAAAAGGGGGTCACTTTTTTGGAGTTTCTACTCTAGGGATGCATCAGGGGGGCTTCAAATGGGACATGGTGTCAAATAACCAGTCCAGCAAAATTTGCCTTCCAAAAACCGTATGGCATTCCTTTCCTTCTGCGCGCTGCTGTGTGCCCGTACAGCAGTTTACGACCACATATGGGGTGTTTCTGTAAACTACAGAATCAGGGACATAAATATTGAGTTTTGTTTGGCTGTTAACCCTTGCTTTGTAACTGGAAAAATATTATTAAAATGGAAAATCTGCCAAAAAAGTGAAATTCAGAAATTTCATCTCTATTTTCCATTAATTCTTGTGGAATACCTAAAGGGTTAACAAAGTTTGTAAAATAATTTTTGAATACCTTGAGGGGTGTAGTTTGAAAAATGGGGTCATTTTCAGACCTGAACTGGTCCTGAAAAAGTGGGTTTTCTGAAAAATGTCAAGATTTGCTTCTAAACTTCTAAGCCTTGTAACGTCCCCAAAAAATAAAATGGCATTCCCAAAATGATCCAAACATGAAGTAGACATATGGGGAATGTAAAATAATAACTATTTTTGGAGGTATTACTATCTATTAAAAAAGTAGAGAAATTGAAATTTGCAAATTTGCTAATTTTTCCCCATTTTGGGTAAATTTTGTATTTTTTATAAATAAAAATTATTTTTATTTTACTCCATTTTACCAGTGTCATGAAGTACAATATGTGAAAAAAAAAACTATCTCAGGGTACTTTCACACTAGCGTTTTTCTTTTCCGGCGCTGAGTTCCGTCCTAGGGGCTCAAATCTGGAAAAAAAACTGATCAGTTTTATCCTAATGCATTCTGAATGGAGAGAAATCTGTTCAGGATGCATCAGGATGTCTTCAGTTCAGTCTTTTTGACTGATCCGGCTTTTCAGAAAACCGTAGCATGTTGTATTTTTACCTCCGGCCAAAAATCCTGAACACTTTGACTGAACGCCGGATCCGGTCTTTTTCCCATTGACTTGCATTAACGCCGAATCCGGCGTTGTGTGTGTTCAGTCAAAAAGGATCCGGCTTTTGCATGTTAAACCCGAAAAATGTGAAAACAAAGTTAGTCCATAAATGGCGGATCTGTTTTTTCCAATGCATTTTTTTCATTGTGATCAAAATCCTGATCAGGATTCAAATGTAATCCGTTTTCACACGTTTTTCCGGATCCGGCGGGCAGTTCTGGTGTCGGAATTGAACGCCGGATTTAAATAACGCTAGTGTGAAATTAGCCTCAGAATGGCCTGGATAAGTAAAAGCGTTTTAAAGTTATTCACACATAAAGTGACACTGGTCATATTAGCAAAAAATGGCCTAGTCCTTAAGGTGAAATATGTCCGTGTCCTTAGGGGTTAAGTATTGTATTTCTTTGTCATTGGTACAAAGAAGTTGCATTGCACCCCAAAAAATGGTTATAGGTCACCACAGAGTTTTCTGCCACATCAAAAGCCTAACACTGTCCCTCACTGCAGCAGCGTCCTGTCCCTATACTAGTTAAAGCAGAATGGCGATGCAACAGGTGATCCAGCTTTGATGCAGGCATGGTCATGTGCTGCACCGGCCAATCACAGCCATGCCAATACTAGGCATGACTGTGATGGCTTCAAAGTGCCCATAGCTTAAAGGCTTGTTGATTGGCTGCGCTGCAGCCTTTCAACAACCTTAATTTTCATCTGAACACCAAACCTGAACACAGACTTTCGTGGCAAAGTCCGTGTTCAGGTGTCCGGACACCGCAATGTTTGGGTTCGTACAGGTTCGCTCATCTATTGTCATAAAACTGCTTAAAAAACTGAAACAAAAAGCTATGTGTGACATTACCCTTTTAATGTTGCTACAAATAAAGACAGTGCATGTAGGGCGGTTTAAAATTTCCTGTTGGTCCGCAAGTAACATCTGGCCATGATTCCAAAAATTTTGGACTTCCCCTCCCTTTTGTGTTTTTCCCTTATCCCCCTATTTGGGCACATCATGCACACCGTACGCAGAGTAATACAGTACCAGCTAAGCAATTTAGATTTTCATCTACACAGTGAGGAATTTTGCAGATTTTAACCCCTTAATGACACAGCCATATTTCACCTTAAGGACCAGGCCATTTTTTGCAAATCTGACCAGTGTCACTTTATGTGTAAATAATTTTAAAACGCTTTTACTTATCCAGGCCATTCTGAGATTGTTTTTTCATCACATATTGTACTTCATGACACTGGTAAAATGGAGTAAAAAAAAAATTCATTTTTATTTATAAAAAAAATACCAAATTTAACAAAAATTTGGAAAAATTAGCAAATTTCCATATTTCAATTTCTCTACTTCTATAATACATAGTAATACCTCCAAAAATAGTTATTACTTTACATTCCCCATATGTCTACTTCATGTTTTGATTATTTTGGGAATGACATTTAAATTTTTGGGGACGTTACAAGACTTAGAAGTTTAGAAGTAAATCTTGAAATTTTTCTGAAATTTTCAAAAACCCACTTTTTAAGGACCAGTTCAGGTCTGAAGTCACTTTGTGAGGCTTACATAATAGAAACCACCCAAAAATTACCCCATTCTAGAAACTACACCCCTCAAGGTATTAAAAACTGATTTTACAAACGTTGTTAACCCTTTAGGTGTTCCACAAGAGAAATTTCAGAATTTAGATTTTTTGCAAATTTTCCATTTTAATCAATTTTTTCCAGTAACAAAGTAAGGGTTAACAGGCAAACAAAACTCAATATTTATTGCCCTGATTCTGTAGTTTGCAGAAACACCCCATATGTGTCCGTAAACTACTGTACTGGCACACGGTAGGGTGTAGAGGGAAAGGAGTGCCGTGTGGTTTTTGGAAGGCAGATTTTACACCATGTCCCATTTGAAGCCCCCCTGATGCACCCCTAGAGTAAAAAAAATTTCCATAAAAGTGACCCCATTATGGAAACTAAGGGATAAGGTGGCAGTTTTGTTGGGACTATTTTTAGGGTACATATGATTTTTGGTTGCTCTATTACATTTTTGTGAGGCAAGGTTACCAAAAATAGAAATTCTGAAATTTCATCTCCATTTGCCATAAACTGTTGAGGAACACCTAAAGGGTTAATAAAGTGTGTAAAATCAGTTTTGAATACCTTGAGGGGTGGTTTCTTAGATGGGGGTCATTTTTATGGAGTTTCTACTCTAGGGGTGCATCAGGGGTTCTTCAAATGGGACATGGTACCAAAAAAAGGCCATCAAAATCTGCCTTCCAGAAACCATACGGCGTTCCTTTCCTTCTGCACCCTGCCGTTTGATCATACAGCAGTTTACGACCACATATGGGGTGTTTCTGTAAACTGCAGAATCATGGTAATAAATATTAAGTTTGGTTTGGCTGTTTGTTAACCCTTGCTTTGTTACTGGAAAAAACTGATTAAAATGGAAAATTGCTGTTTTGGCACTTTTTTTTTATTTTTATTTTTTTGACCGTGTTCATCTGGGTTAGGTCATGGGGTATTTTTATAGAAAATATTCTTACGGATGCGGCGATACCTAATATGTCTACTTTTTTAACATTTATTTAGGTTTTACACTATATTATCCTTTTTTAAACAAAACAAAAAAACATTTTAGTATCTCCAAAGTCTAAGAGTCAGTTTTTTTTTAGTTTTTAGCTGATTATCTTAGGTAGGGGCTTATATTTTGCGGGATGAGAGGACTGTTTTATTGGCACTATTTTGGGGGGCATATGACTTTTTCATCGCTTGCTATTACACTTTTTGTGATGTAAGGTGACAAAAAAAATACCTTTTTTTGCACCGTTTTTATTTTTTTGACTGTGTTCATCTGAGGGGTTAGGTCATTTTTTATTTATTTTAGCTTTACAAAATAATTTTGGAAAAAAAAAATTTGTTTTAGTGTCAAGTCTGAGAACCATAGTTTTTTTTTTTCGATTGTCAGTGGCTAAATGGAATAAAAATTGGGGAATGGGATTATAATTTTAGTACTCCATGGAAGTATGGTACTCCCTGAAGCAACCAATAATGCAGAGGCCCGGATGATCGGGTCACGTGTCACACTGAGTGGTGGTGTCCTTTCGTATCCCCCTCCTGTGACACACTCTGCACCTTTTTTGGGTCCTTCCCTTCTTTCCAGTATGGGCGACCACACCCGGAAAGTGTTGGCCAGGGACAATCCGGGCACCTCCAGTTCCTGAGGTACTCCTGCCTGCTCTTTCCCTGTGTTGCCAGCGCTCCGGGACAGCACAAAAGAGTTGTACAAGGCAACCTGTACCAAGTAGACCGCAACTTTTTTGTACCATGCCTGGATTTTGCGCATGGCATTATATGACTTGAGGACTTGATCAGAGAGATCAACTCCTCCCATATACCGATTGTAGTCGACGATACAATCGGGCTTGAGGACTGTTGCCGCGGAACCTCGCACAGGGACAGGGGTGATGCCGTTACCGTGAATTGTGGACAGTACAAGGACATCCCTCTTGTCCTTATATCTGACAGGTTTCCACTGGTAAGGGCACGGTTCTCACCCCTGGGGATAGGTACCTGGAGGGTGTGTTAGGGAGACCGCGTTAATTTTTCCACACGGTCCCACAAGCGGACGTGTATCTGGCAGCGAGGGACTGGAACAAGGGGAAACTAGTGTAAAAGTTATCCACGTACAGGTGGTAACCCTTATCTAGCAGTGGGTGCATAAGGTCCCACACAAGTTTCCCGCTAACACCCAGAGTGGGGGGACATTCTGGGGGTTCAAAACGGGAATCTCGCCCCTCGTACACACGAAACTTGTAAGTGTACCCTGAGGTACTCTCTCAAAGTTTGTACAGCTTAACGCCATACCTCGCCCGCTTAGAGGGAACATACTGGCGGAAAATGAGTCTCCCCTTGAAAGCAATGAGAGACTCATCAACCGTGACCTCCGTTCCAGGTACATAGTTCTCCAAAAATTTGGCCCCAAAGTGATCGATGACCAGCCTGATTTTGTACAGGCGGTCATAGGCAGGATCACCTTGGGGGGGGGACATGCTGCATTATCTGCATAATGCAGGCATTTCCGGAGGGCCTCAAACCGGGTACGTGTCATGGCCGTACTGTAAAGTGGGGTCTGGTAGAGGACGTCCCCACTACAGTAATGCCTGACACTGGGTTTTTTGACTAGGCCCATGTGCAGCACAAGGCCCCAAAATGTCCTCATCTCGGCTGCACTGACCGGAGTCCAGCCACCAGCCCTAGCCAAAAAGGAGCCCGGGTGTTGAGCAATGAACTGTTGGGCGAACACGTTCGTTTGCTCCACCATCAGATTCACAAAGTGGTCACTGAAAAAAAGACTAAAATAGTCATATTCAGTGAAGCCCACTGTGGGAATCTGGATTCCTGGTTGGCCAACAAAATCAGGAATCACAGGCTCAAAATGCTCTGGGGTACACCATGCAAGTTTACCTGTAGGGGGCTCCGGTGGACTTAACTGGTGGGCCGGAAAACTAGTCCGAGCCCCAGAGCAGCTCGTACTAGTGTGGGCCACAGGGTCCCTGGCATGGCGGTCCCCTTGCTCTGCCTGGCGGCGTCTCCGCTGCCTTGGGGCTCATCATCATCGCTAGATGATGAGGAGGACGTGGATGACAAAAGGAAAGTGGTCATCCTCGTCCTCACTGGGGCTCTCGGAGTTGGAGGCAAGCTGGGCGTATGCCTCCTCGGCCAAGAACATCCGGCGGGCCATCGGGGAGTGTGTGCGTGTGTGGAAATCTTTATTTAGTGTGTGTGTGTGTGTGGGGGCACGGGTGTTCGCGTACTTATCCCTAAAACTAACTAACTAAAAAAAAAAATAATTTAAAAAAGCCCCAAAAATGTAAAAAAAAAAAATTCAAACTCGCTGATCAGCCGTCCGAAGCTGATCAGCGGTGGGGTGTGCGATGCGCTAAGTGGCCGGAGCGCTAAGAGTGGCGGACACAGTCAGTATATGCAGAAAAAAAAAATGCTTGCACCCCAAAAAATGTGTGCGGGGGGGCAAGCTGCAGCACCCCTGGGGCGTCTAGGGTCACACAGCTGTGCTGTGGACCCCAAACACCCGATTAGGGTGATGCAACAATAAAAATAAATAAAAATTCCCCTAAACTTTCCCTGAATATCCCTGCCTAACCTAACCTGTCCCTAACTGTCACATCTGTCACAGGTCTCAGAAGGTCTGAAAGATTATCTACGCATTAGTGATCTGACAGCCTCTTTCGGTTTCACTTTGTCTGTGTGTTGCTGGTATGTTCACACCTCCTGTTCAGGTGTGGATCATGTGACCTTTACCTTGCTCTATTTAGTCTGACTTTTCCCATCACTCCTTGCTTGGGATAGCTTCATTTGGTCTTGGAAGAGCTGGAGTGTGGTTCGTGTTGAAGTCCTGTTCATCCATCATCCTCTGAAGTTAAGTTTTCAGCTTGTTGTGTTTTGTATTCCCCCCCTGGTTGTTTACTAGGCCTCAGTGAGACACTAGTTCCTTCACCAGGGAAGAAACGGGTGGTCTCTGCCCTGTCATTATCTTTAGGGCATCTGAGGGTCACCAGGGTTTTCTACGTTCCTGTGTATGAGTATCTCTACCATCGAGAGGTGCCCATACGGATAGGAGTTAGGGCCAGGAGCAGGGTTTTATAGGTGGTGACCCTTTTCCTTCCCTAGCGGTGAGGCCTAGTGTCTTTCCCCTTCCTCCTTGTTGTCTTTTGGTGTTCTCCCCTACTACATCCGTGACATTATCCCAAGCCGATACCGCCATTTTTGTTCTTATATGTGCAGCTATGGATACGATGTCTGCACTGGTCGAACATCTGCAGAATCTGACTTTGGAGGTAGCAGACCTCTGCGCAACGGTCTTGCAGATTCAGAGTCCACAGGCTGATGGTTCCGGTGGTGGGTCCCAGGCCTGTCCTGAACCGAAGATGGCTCTCCCGGACAGGTTTTCCGGGGGTAGTGACCATTTCATCCGGTTCAGGGAGTCATGTAAATTATACTTTAAGCTGCGTCCATACTGTGTCAACGTGTGGGTATGATTATTTCATTGCTTAAAGAGGACGTCCAATCTTGGGCTTTTTCTCTGCTGATGGATCACCGTCCCTCCGGTCGGTAGATGAATTCTTTAGAGCCTTGGGTCTCATCTACGATGACCCGGATTGGATCTCTCAGGACAAGACCAAGTTACGGAGTTTGGGGCAGGGAGAACGTTCCGCGGAGACCTATTGCTCTGAATTTAGGAGATGGGCTACCGATACTGAGTGGAATCATCCTGCTCTCCGTAGCCAATTCTGTCAGGGTCTCTCTGAGAAACTGCAGGACGCGTTGGCTTTTCATGAAAATCCTGTGTCATTGGAGGCAGCTATGTCCCTTGCTGTACGTCTAGATAGACGCCTGAGGGAGAGATCTAGGGGTCCTCACCTTCAGGACGTACTGTCCAATAAGGGTACTACTTCCTTTGACACTTATGGTGGAGAGACACTGGTAGTTGCGCCTTGTGATGAGCCTATGCAGTTAGGAAGAGCTACTCCTGGCAAAAGCTTGGGTCATGTGAAAGGAGTCTGCTTTTATTGTGGCAAGAAGGGACATTTTGTGAATATTTGTCCGTACTTGCAGCTTCAAGGTGTAAACAAAAAGGAAAACTTTTAATCCTCAAATTACTATTGGTGGTGTGGATGGGGAGCAAGAAAACCTACTTTTGTCTTTTACTGGTAGTACCCGTTTTCTCCTGTCTGCCAAAGTGGCGCTAGAGTCCAAAACTGTGAAAATCAAAGCATTTATCGACAGTGGGGCAGGAGTTAACTTGATTAATGGAGAGTTTGTACGCATTCATGGGTTGACTACTAATGCATTAGAGAAAAGTATTTCTGTCTTTGCAATTGACTTAGCACCTCTCACCCAAAAATGCCTGTCGCAGGTAGTGAATGACATTCATTTAAGAGTGGGTGATTTGCATCAGGAATCTATCTCCTGTTATGTATTGAAGGGTCTGCCTGCTCCGTTGGTGTTGGGCTTACCATGGTTAAGCAAACATAACCCTAACATCGACTGGCAAGCGAGACAGATTCTCGATTGGAGTGATTTTTTTCATGGACAACTGTCTTAATGCATAATTCTCTATAGTGACCACTAAAACTGTACCCTCATTCATTTCAGAATTTTCAGACATTTTCTCTGAGAGTGGTAATCAGGAGTTGCCTCCTCACCGGGAGTATGACTGTCCCGTCAATCTTATTCCCAGAGCTAAATTGCCCAAATCTCGGTTGTATAATCTTTCGGAACCCGAAAGAAAGGCCATGCGAGAGTATATTACCGAGAGTTTGGCAAAGGGACATATTAGACCATCCAAGTCCCCAGTGGCTGCTGGGCTTTTCTTTGTAAAGAAAAAAGATGGTACCCTGAGACCATGCCTGGACTTCCGTGAGCTCAATCGTATTACCGTCCATGATCCTTACCCCCTTCCTTTGATTCCGGATTTGTTTAGACAGATTGTCTGTGCCAAGGTGTTGTCTAAGTTGGATCTGAGGGGGGCATATAATCTGGTAAGGATCAAGGAGGGGGATGAGTGGAAGACCGCATTTAATACCCCTGAGGGTCATTTTGAAAACCTGGTCATGCCCTTTGGGTTAACCAATGCTCCTGCAGTTTTTCAACACTTTGTCAATGACATCTTTCATCATCTGGTGGGGAGGTTTGTCGTTGTATACCTTGATGACATACTAATTTATTTGTCTAATATGGAGTCTCATCAGGATCATGTGAGACAGGTGTTACAGATCCTAAGAGAATAAGTTGTATGCTAAGATGGAAAAGTGCGTATTTGCTGTACAGGAAGTGCAATTTCTGGGTTGCCTGCTCTCATCCTCAGGTTTTCAGATGGATCCCAAGAAGGTCCGTGCCGCGTTGGACTGTGATCGACCTGAAAATCTGAAAGCGATTATGCAGTTTTTGGGGTTTACCAACTACTACTGTAAATTTATCTTGAACTATTCATCGGTAGTTAAATCTTTAACAGACATGACAAGGAAGGGTGCGGATATTTCTGTCTGGTCTGATGTGGCATTACAGGCCTTTTCTGCTGTGAAAGAATGATTTGCTTCTGCCCCTATTCTGATGCAACTGGACGTGACTCAGCCATTTATTGTTGAGGTTGACGCGTCCGAGGTACGGGTAGGAGCAATCTTGTCGCAAGGTCCTTCACCTAGTAAATGGCGCCCATGTGCATTTTTCTAAAAAAAAAAACTCTCTACTGCTGAAAGGAATTATGATGTGGGGAATAGGGAATTGCTGGCCATTAAGTTGGCGTTCGAGGAATGGCGGCATTGGTTGGAAGGAGCAATTCACCCTATTACGTAATTACGGATCACAAGAATCTGGCCTACCTGGAGTCAGCTAAGCGACTGAACCCAAGGCAGGCCAGATAGTCATTGTTTTTCACCAGATTTACCTTCATCGTCACCGCCCTGGAGTTAAGAACGTCAAGGCGGACACTTTGTCGCGTAGCTTTCCTGGGGGGGGGGGGGTGAGTCTAATGACCCTAGTGCCATTTTATCTGAAGGGGTAGGCATATCCGCTCTTTATCCTGATCTCGAGGCCAGGGTGTTGGAGGCATAAGAGGATGCTCCGGACTCTTGTTTGTTCCCTCCGAATTATGTCACAAGGTGTTTGAGGAACATCACTGTACGGTGCTTGCTGGGCACCCTAGGAGCAGATCGACTGTCGATCTCATCTCCCGCAGATTTTGGTGGCCCGGGTTGCGTAAGTGTGTCAGCCTGTGGTACCTGTGCACGTGGTAAGGTGACACATACTCGGCCTTCCGGATCTCTGCTTCCATTGCCCATCCCGTCAAGACCTTGGAGCCATTTGTCCATGGATTTTATCACAGATTTACCGAATTCTTCGGAAAAAACTGATTCTGGTGGTTCTGGATCGTTTTAGTAAAATTGCACACTTTATTGCATTACCTAGTCTACCCAATGCTAAAACTCTTGCACAGGTGTTTGTCGACAACATCGTGAAACTACATGGCATTCCCTCTGATGTGGTGTCCGATAGAGGTACTCGGTTTGTTTCCAGATTCTGGAAAGCGTTCTGTACTCGTCTGGGTGTACAATTGTCCTTCTCTTCGGCTTTTCATCCTCAGTCGAACGGACAGACGGAGCACACTAATCAGAATCTGGAATCTTACTTGAGATGTTTTGTTTCAGAGAATCAGGAAGAGTGGTCTTCATTTTTGTCGTTAGCTAAGTTTGCTATAAATAACCGTAGACAGGAATCCACTGATAAGTCGCCATTTTTTGGGGCATATGGGTTCCATCCACAGTTTGGTACATTTTCTGGTGCTCAAAATTCCGGCATTCCTGAGGAGGAACGATTTTCCTCTTCTTTGACTTCTATTTGGCGGAAAATCCAAAATAACCTGAAAAAGATGGGCAACAGATATAAGGGTGCGGCTGACAGGAGATGTATGAGTGGTCCGGACCTGAGAGTGGGTGATTCTGTGTGGTTGTCTACAAGAAACATTAAACTTAACCCCTTAAGTACACATGACGTATTGGTACGGCATGTTTCCCGAGTCCTTAAGGACACATGACGTACCGGTACGTCATGTGTTCCGATCACTGCCGCCTGGCCGGCTGTGATCGGAACAAGGTGCCTGCTCAAATCATTGAGCAGGCACCTCAGCTAAATGCACAGGGGGGGGTCCCGTGACCCCGCCATGTTGGCGATCGCAACAAACCGCAGGTCAATTCAGACCTGCGGTTTGTTGCGCTTTCTGCAGTTTCTGATCCCCGTGGTCATATGCACCCCAAAATAGTGCCAATCAAATCGGCATCTCATCCCGCAAAAAATGAGACCCTACTTAAGATAATCGCCCAAAAACTGAAAAAACTATGGCTCTTAGATTATGGAGACACTAAAACATTTTTTTTGTTTTAAAAATGAAATCATTGTGTAAAACTTACATAAATAAAAAAAATTGTATACATATTAGGAATCGCCATGTCCGTGACAACCTGCTCTATAAAATTACCACATGATCTAACCTATCAGATGAATGTTGTAAATAACTAAAAAAATCCGTTGCCAAAAAAGCTATTTCTTGTTACCTTGCCGCACAAAAAGTGTAATATAGAGCAACCAAAAATCATATGTACCCTAAACTAGTACCAACAAAACTGCCACCCTATCCCGTAGTTTCTAAAATGGGGTCACTTTTTTGGAGTTTCTACTCTAGGGGTGCATCAGGGGGGCTTCAAATGGGACATGGTGTCAAAAAACCAGTCCAGCAAAATCTGCCTTCCAAAAACCGTATGGCATTCCTTTCCTTCTGCGCCCTGCCGTGTGCCCGTACAGCAGTTTACGACCACATATGGGGTGTTTCTGTAAACTACAGAATCAGGGCCATAAATATTGAGTTTGGTTTGGCTGTTAACCCTTGCTTTGTAACTGGAAAAAAAATATTAAAATGGAAAATCTGCCAAAAAAGTGAAATTTTTAAATTGTATCTCTATATTCCATTAAATCTTGTGCAACACCTAAAGGGTTAAAAAAGTTTGTAAAATCAGTTTTGAATACCTTGAGGGGTGTAGTTTCTTAGATGGGGTCACTTTTATGGAGTTTCTACTCTAGGGGTACATCAGGGGGGCTTCAAATGGGACATGGTGTAAATAAGCCAGTCCAGCAAAATCGGCCTTCCAAAAACCAAACGGCGCACTTTTCACTCTATGCCCGCTGTGTGGCCGTACAGTAGTTTATGGCCACATATGGGGTGTTTCTGTAAACGGCAGAGTCAGGGCAATAAAGATAGTATTGTTTGGCTGTTAACCCTTGCTTTGTTAGTGGAAAAAATGGGTTAAAATGGAAAATTAGGCAAAAAAATGAAATTCTCAAATTTTATCCCCATTTGCCACTAACTCTTGTGCAACACCTAAAGGGTTAACGAAGTTTGTAAAATCAGTTTTGAATACCTTGAGGGGTGTAGTTTATAGAATGGGGTCATTTTTGGGTGGTTTCTATTATGTAAGCCTCGCAAAGTGACTTCAGAGCTGTAGTGGTCCCTAAAAATTGGGTTTTTGTAAATTTCTGAAAAATTTCAAGATTTGCTTCTAAACTTCTTCTAAGCCTTGTAACATCCCCAAAAAATAAAATATCATTCCCAAAATAATTCAAACATGAAGTAGACATATGGGGAATGTAAAGTCATCACAATTTTTGGGGGTATTACTATGTATTACAGAAGTAGAGAAACTGAAACTTTGAAATTTTCTAATTTTTCCAAATTTTTGGTAAATTAGGTATTTTTTTAATGCAAAAATAAAAAAAAAATTATTTCATTTTACCAGTGTCATGAAGTACTATATGTGACGAAAAAACAATCTCAGAATGGCTGGATAAGTCAAAGCGTTTTAAAGTTATCACCACTTAAAGTGACACTAGTCAGATTTTCAAAAAATGGCCTGGTCCTTAAGGTGAAATAAGGCTGTGTCCTTAAGGGGTTAAGGTACCTTCTTGGAAGTTGAGCCCAAGATTCATTGGTCCATATAAGATCACTGCCATTGTTAACCCTGTAGCCTTTCGTCTTGAACTTCCTCAGGCATTTAAAATCCATATAACGTATTTCATAAATCGTTGCTAAAGAAATGTGTCGAACCTGTTGATCCGTCCTCCTTGCCTCCCGCTCCTGTCATGTTTGACGGCAATTTAGAATTTCAGATCAGCAGGATTGTGGACTCCCGAGTTCTCTGGAGATCCCTCCAGTATCTCGTTCATTGGAGAGGGTACGGAGCAGAGGAGAGGATGTGGGTTCCAGCGACCGATGTTAATGCTAGTCATCTGGTGAGGGCATTCCACATTGCTGATCCTGATAAGGTCGGTCCTGGGTGCCCGAAGGTCACCTGTAGAAGGGGGGGGGGTACTGTCACATCTGTGACAGGTCTCAGAAGGTTTGAAAGATTATCTACGCATTAGTGATCTGACAGCCTCTTTCGGTTTCACTTTGTCTGTGTGTTGCTGGTATGTCCACACCTCCTGTTCAGGTGTGGATCATGTGACCTTTACCTCGCCCTATTTAGTCTGACTTTTCCCATCACTCCTTGCTTGGGATAGCTTCATTTGGTCTTGGAACAGCTAGTTCCTTCACCAGGGAAGAAACAGGTGGTCTCTGCCCTGTCATTATCTTTAGGGCATCTGAGGGTCACCAGAGTTTTCTAGGTTACTGTGTATGGGTATCTCTACCATCGAGAGGTGCCCATACGGATAGAAGTTAGGGCCAGGAGCAGGGTTTTATAGGTGGTGACCTTTTTCGTTCCCTAGCGGTGAGGCCTAGTGTCTTTCCCCTTCCTTCTTGTTGTCTTTTGGTGTTCTCCCCTACTACATCCGTGACACTAACCTTTCCCTAAGTACCTTTTAGTGCCAGATGGCACTGTGGAGGGTCAGAAGGGGGGTGCTGGTCAGGAGATCTGATACAGGCTCCTCTCTCCTCGCTCCCGGACACAGAAAGGAGGAGGAGAGGAGAGCTGCAGCAAGTTAAACCTTCCGCCCGCCCTACAGCCAATTAGAAGCAATCCTCAGAGGTGATGTCACCATCACCTCTCAGGATCGCAGGATGGTAATTGGTGGTGTATTATCACACCACTGATCACAATCCTGTTCCGGGTTATCGGGTCACCAGAGACCCGAATAACCCGGAAATGCAGCAAACCGCAGGTCTGAATTGACCTGCGGTTTTCCGCGATCGCCTATACGGGGGGGTCACAGGACCCCCCCTGCGCATTGTCCCAGGGTGCCTGCTGATTGATTTCAGCAGGCACCCAGTTCCGATCACCGCCCGCCGCACGGCGGTGATCGGAAATACACATGACGTACCGGTACGTCATGTGTTCTTAAGTACCAGGAAATCATGACGTACCGGTATGTCATGTGTCCCCAACAGGTTAAATTGACCTTTGGTGTAGATTTTGAAATCTGCAGCATGTAAATGATTTGTGTAGATTTTCTGTGCCGACTTCGCTCTTCACAATGCTAAGGGCTCATGCACATGAACATATTTTTTGCCGTGTCGTTACGTTTTTTTTGCAGCCCATATGCAGCACCATTCACTTCAATGGGGCCGCAAAAAAACAGATATGACAATGTGTGCATTCCGTGTCCATATGTCTGCATGACCATTTTACTGACTAGGATAGGACACTTCTATAGAAGGCAGGTCATTCCGTTCCGCAAAATGTGGAACCCGCAATTTGTGGACCGCAAAAACAGCTATGGCCATGTGCATGAGCACTGAGAGTTAGATCTAGGGCAAATACGCATCAAAACCTGTGACAAAATCTGCAAGGAAAATCAGCATAAACAACACTGCCAGGTACAGTTCCCCAGACTTGGGGGTATCTGCAATTATGTTATGTATTGTTGTATTATGCTTTTTGTTTCTGCCTTGTACATCAGTACCACAAGTTATATTTTGCAGTAAGTAAAGAGACTTTTATAGTCCTTGTAGTGCCCCCATAATGTTTGCCAGTACAAAAAATTCCCCCCTTCTGTATGCCAGTACAAAAAATACATCCTTTTAGTGCCTCCAATAAAGCCAATGTCCCCATAGTGCCTTCATAATGTCTGCCAATGCCCCCTTGTGTGTGCCAGTACAAAATGCCCCCAGTAGATGCACCCATAATGCTCCTGCAGCGATCCGGACCGCAGGGGAAAACACGTGAGGCTCGCGGTGGGCCGGGGGGGTAGTAGTTCATGTACTCACGTTTAGCAGAGCCTCCCTGGGCCAGCAGTGCAGTGGATGGGAAGACAGCACTAAATCCTGCGGGGCACAATCGGTTGCAGGGAACACCAGCCAGATGGAAGTTGAGGTGCCCTTGATGGTGTAGGTGTTTGAGGTGCTTTGGTGGCTGGGCCCCTGTGTTCGTGACACCAGCACCGTTATGTGCAAATGTTGAGGGTAGTAGTGGAAATGATGAGGAGTCAGTTATCAAACAGTTGAACATTTACTAAATCAATTGTCTTCAGGTAGTCAGTACAGACACAGTTCATTTGTATGATATAAGTGATGACTCACTGAAATTAGCTCAATTGTATTCCACTTATCAGGTTTAGGCAATTATCAGTTGAGGAGTTCACTTTAAGGTTGACACTTTACAGGCAAGACTTCTGTAATTACTCTAAGTCCAAACTATAGCACTCTGGTACTAAATATGCTGTTTTCTACTTATCTTGAGCTACCCAATAAGGGTGTTCTCCCTCGTGGCAGGCATCAGTCTTCTGCTACATTATTTACAGGATGCTCTCCTGAAGTAATCAGGTTTTTAGTTTTCCCCTATTTCCCGGAAGGCTTCTAGTGAATAAGGACAATTCTGCAGATCAATTATCCATTTGTGTCCCGGCACTTGGAAAGTTGCTCTCGGGCACTTGTGCTGATGAGGTCCATAAGCTAGATTCAGCTGTAACCCTCACTAGGCTTGCTTCATATTTAGACATAGACTCACCGTCTTGTGCTTGGCTGCTGTAGATAAATGTTCGCTGTACTCCCTTTGCCTAGCCATGACCAAGGGGTAGAAATAGCAGACTACATGGTGGACGATGTCTGTTTCTCTCCTCCATGAACTTGCTTCTCCTCTCACTAACTACTTCACTTCAACTAACTTTATTAACACACCCCAACTATATAATGTGGTGCCAGCACCACCTAGGGGCGAATGGGTGAAATGACATTGCCAGCCTGATCATAGGAAATACCATACAATGCAAATGAATACATAAATAAGCAGATGTTTAAAGTGTCCCTTTTACACACATATGTGGGACGCTGCACTCCTTTCCCCCCTGCCCCATATTGGCCAAACAGTATGGTGTCAAATAAAAAAATATATATTATTTAAATACCTCCATGTGGCTTTCAGCGATGCGGTGCAGGCCTCTTCTGGCCAGTGTCTTGCACTGTATGCTGCCTGTCTCAGGCAGTGTGATGATGATGATTAGTGTTGAGCAAACCCGAACTGTAAAGTTCCGAACTTTACGATTTTTGGTACCCGGACCCGAACTTTGCCGGAAAAGTTCGGGTTCGAGTTAGGTGTTAGGGCATTTAATAAAGCTTTTGAAAGGCTTCAGGGCAGCCAATCAACAAGCTTTAAAACTGTGGGCACTTAGAAGCCATCACAACCATGCCTAGAAATAGCATGGCTGTAATTGGCCAGTGCATAATGCGAGCCAGCCTCTAGATAAGCTGGATCACGTGTAGCACCGCCCATCAGCTCTCAGTAGTGAAGGGACAGAAAGCAGGCAGCTGAAGTGTGGGTGCAATACACCATCTTTGCACCCCTGACACAGAAAGCTAATCATAAATCTGGCTGTTAATTGTGTGGGTGACCTACAGCGATTTTTTATTTTTTTTATTTTTTATTTTTTTTGTGGTTGCAATGCAACATTGTACTTTGTACCCCTGGCACACAAATATAATAGTTAATCCGTCTGTTAGTTAGGTGCACGTCCATATACCCATTTATTGCGTGAAGTACACCTGCACTGCATACGTGACAGGGAAATTGATATAGTTAATCCGTCTGTTGGTTAGGTGCATGTCATAAACCCATTTATTGTGTGAAGTACACCTGCACTGCATACTTGACAGGGAAAATAATATAGTTAATCTGTCTATTAGTTCAATGGGTGACCTCAAAGAATGAGGAGAGCATCAAATGAGGGACGTGACCCTGGTCGTGGTGCTGCTAGGGTTGGTGGAGCTCCTGTTGCAGGGAGAGGACGTGGTCGATCTGTGCCAGCTACACGCCCAAATGAAACACCTTCCTCAGGTGCACGATAGAACGTTCAGTGTTATTTTGTAGGCCCAAATACCGGTGTACGAATGAGGCTAGAACAAGTAGAGGCGGTAGTAGATTGGGTGGCTGACAGTACTTCCAGTTCTTTCACATTGTCTCCCACCCGGTCCCCTGCTGAAAGCGCAGAATTGGCACCTGCAGCCCATGGGCATCTGTCTTTCACCTCACCCCCTTGCAAATCAGCCAAGCAGTCTGAGCCCCAAATCATGCAGCAGTCTCTTATGCTTTTTGATGACTCTGCTGGCAGGGTTTCCGAGGGCCGTTCACATAGCCCTGCTCCAGAAGTGGAAGAGATTGAGTGCACTGATGCCCAACCACTTATGTTTCAGGATGTGGACATGGAAGGACAACCGCAGCACATTTCTAATGATGACGAAACACAGG